>NW_028261382.1:118856160-119156160 GCF_051295495.1 Thamnophis sirtalis
TTGGCCAGCAATTCAGCGAGGTTTATTCTCAGTGTCAGTATTCTCACTCAGTTGAATGATTGACTTTTATACCTGAAAGGCATTTACGTTTAATCTCCCGGAGGCCAGTCATTTATCCTGCCAAGATTTTCTATCACCAACTTGAGATAAATCACCAAGCAGCTTTTAGAATGTCTTGTTCTTTAACGCACTGTTATTTGAAGCATTAAAAAGGTACATGTTCTCAGAAACCAAGAATTTCCCAGTTGCACTTGGATTTGGTTCAACCAAGAGGAAGAGGAGGAAGAGGAGGAAGAGGAGCAGCAGCAGCAGCAGGATGATTCTCTAAACATGTAGACAAACTATTTGTTTCTAAACAACTAGAGCAGGGGTGTCAAACTCGTGCTTCATGTTGCTGTCACATGTTGTATCACAACTCCCCCCCTTTGCTAAACTGGAGGTGGGCATGTCCAATGTGTGATGCATCCAGCCCAAGGGCCATGGTTTTGATAGCCCATACTAGAGGAAACATATTTCTTAAAGGATTTCAAGAATGGAAGCCAGATCAAAGCAGATTTATAATAAGAATCAGAGGTGTCCATAGATCATGGTCAGAAAGTCAAATCATTGGTCATGGCGGTATGATTTAAGTTCACCCAGTCATGTGACACACATAAAAATGCATGGACCTTGGATCACACCATTATGATGCCTTGTTGACTTTTCTTTATCATACCCTGTAGGCACCACTTATTAGAATGCATCAAATGATTCTTCCGCTGTGCTTTTATTAATAAAAAGTCACATTGATATTTTACAAATAATATTAAAAATAACAATGAGCATAAACAAAATATCTATAAGAGATACAAGATGGATTGCAACTCTATATCAAATGGTCCAGTGGTGGGATTCAATTTTTTTATATTAATGATTCTGTGGGCATGGCTTGGTGGGCATGACATGGCTTGATGGGCATGGCAAGTATCGTAAAATCTCATTCCCACCGCACTCCAGAAGAAAGATACTGTAAAATCTCAATTTCTTCCCCACTCCAGGGGAAGGTTATTGCAAAATCCCCATTTCTTCCTGATCAGCTGGAACTCAGGAGGCAGAGAATAGATGGGGGTGGGGCCAGTCAGAGGTGGTATTTACCACTTCTCTGAACTATTCAAAATTTCTGCTACCGGTTCTCCAGAACTGGTCAGAACCTGCTGAATACCACTTCTGAAATGATCCATGAAGTCTGTTAGGTGAGCCTAACATAGAGGTATTGACATCACTTGAACTTCAAGATTTCATCATTTTTTAATTCAAATTGTTGGAAATGACTTCTGTTTTTCTAAAGATGAAATGAAATCAAGTATTTCTAAAAATGAAAAAATAATGAAAAATAAATTAAAAATGAGATTAGTTACCACTGCTTGAAAACACCCAAAGGCTAAGTGTAGAAGCAATGCCATTAGATATGACATATATGCCAGAACAAAATGGCACAGCCAAGTAACTAGACCTGGAATCCATTGGTCCTGAGGTTTAGATACTATGTTTATTGTTTCAAATATGAAGCATAAAGCTTATAATCCAAACCACACTTCAAAAAATATATTGGAAGGAAGGAAGGAAGGAAGGAGGGAGGGAAGGAAGAGGGGAAGAGGAAGACAAGGGGAAGGGAAGGGTTGGCATTCCATACAACTGCAATTTCTCATTTAAATCCATATAAATCTATATTGCACTGATGCAAATCTGTTTTTGTAAAACAGATATTAAATGTTGTAACATAAGAACCAAGCTTTGATGTCTGTCTGTCTGTCTGTCTGTCTGTCTGTCTGTCTCTCTCTCTCTCTCTCTCTCTCTCTCTCTCTCTCTCTCTCTCTCTCTCTCTCTCTCTCTGTGTGTGTGTGTGTGTGTGTGTGTGTGTGCATGCATTGTGATGGATAATGCTTTGTCAAGGTCAACGGGTTGCAGGTTATCTGCCTCTGTGAGATTCCTTGCTTGGGACTAACCTACTTCCCTCAACAGAACGATCTTGCAAAGGGCAACAAAACTACAGCAGGGAACAGGGCATGCTGAGAGAGGAGGTACATTGAAATGGTCCTTTGCTCAGATATTCAACAAATATCCTTTGGAAACTTGTAGCTCCTTTGGAAACTTGTACAGCCCTATGTTCTTCCATTCTGGGTCACCTGGGATGGCTCTTTATCTGATACATGCGTGCAATCGTGTTATCATGCATAAAATGGGGAAAGCATCTGTTTGAATAGAGAAAAACATATTCTCTCTGTACTGAAAAACATTTCTCTCAGGTCCTGCTTGTCAGCTTCCTACAGACGTCTTTTTGGCCAAGGTGGGAACAAAATGCACATTTAGAAAGGCCTTCATCTGATTAAGCTCATTTTTTTCCTGATTCTTAGGGAAACAATGGAGCTTGACCAATAACACATTGGCTGCAATGGATAGGGGGGAAGGTTCCTTTGTTCGAAACAATAAAACATACACTGATGGAGGACACTTTTTGCAAGGTTAACCAGCTGCTTTGAAGAGAATTTTAGAGGCAAATGCTTTGCAATTCCCAAGTTATAGAACAATTTGCTACTGCATTCCAGTTGTATCTTTTCAACAATTTGGTTTCATAAACATACATACACACACTGTATTTTTTCATGGAGAAAAACTATGCATTTTCTTAAGAGTCAGCACTGATTTGGTGGCACATAATCAATTGTATTGCATTACAATGCAGCCTAATCCAAAAGATAAAAATAAATCAATAGAGTGAAAGCCATCTAGACAAAGATAAAAAAAGAAAGGAATCTCTTCTAGAAGAAACTGATATTTTAATGGTTTACTTTTAACTTCCCTTTAAGGAATGCAGATTGGTCAGTTTTAGATTTTCTCCCATCTTCCTGTTTGCCAAGATATGAAGCTTGTTTGAGCCAAAATGATTTTTTTTTTAAAAAAAGAAAGGATGTTGGCTTTACCCTTTCTGTGTTTTTTTCTATATTTTATATAAATGGTTAACACATCTGCCTAAGAGGCAATAGAGCACAGGTTCGATTCCCAGCAAGGGTATGGCTAGCTGATGAGAGCTAAATAGCTTGAAATAGATCTATACTAGTCTCCCTTTATTTATTTATCAGAACAAATATAACAAATGTAACAAAAAGGCAACAGTAAAAAATATTGGGTTTATGTCTGGATGGTCTCTTGTGATGAGCCGAAGGACAGAGAGTGGAAGTGATCTTCCTCCCATATTTGGGCATACCGGGGGTTGTGACTTTAAATAATATATATATATATATATATATATATATATATATATATATATATATATATATATATATATATATATATATATATATATATATATATATATATATATATATATATATATATATATATATATATATATATATATTGGAGGGTATATTTATCACATTGACACCTTCTATAAAATGTCAATAATACAATGAATATACAATACATATTTTTCATAAACAGATATGACTTTGTGTATGTCTTTCACTCCTAATAATTTATTTTAGAAGTAATAAATACTGTAAAAGATGGAGAGCTGTGTTTTTCCAATTTTTGTCTTATTTATTAATATACTTCCCTAATTTTCTTTTAAACAGCTCACTGGCACTTTCCTTCTTCCTTATCTGCACAAACAGCATCATCCTTTCCAAAACTATTCTGCAAGTAACATATCTGAACCATTGCATATTGGACTTTTCTGTCTAAGGAAGACTGATTCAATGAATTTTGCAAAAAAAGAATTTGTGCTATAATCATTTCCAAAACACACCATGATTATGTGAAGGATAGGCCATTTCCTCAAATTCTAAACCCGTTAGAATTACCTAGTAATCCTCTATTGTGGAATGTTCTGTGAGCTTGGTTCTTTCTTTCTTTCTTTCTTTCTTTCTTTCTTTCTTTCTTTCTTTCTTTCTTTCTTTCTTTCTTTCCTTCCTTCCTTCCTTCATCCCTTCCTTCCTTCCTTTCCTCCTCCTCCTCCTCTCCCTCCCTCCTCCTGCCATATCCTTCATTGGATGTTGGTGCTCATGTTGGCAATCCTATTTGTATCAACTTTGATTCTTTACTTGAAGATTACCCAGTTAGGTAACATCATCAGTACTAGTGAGTGTGGGGTTTATTCTATGTAAGCCAATGTGTTATTGGTCTATACAGTAGGTTGCCCTGCCAGTTTGGTGGGTATGGTGGGAGTTGGTAAAGGTATGATTTTCTCCATGGTAGTTCCTTGGCTAGGGCATTATTTTCTTCTTTATTGTTTGCCTGGTATTAATCTGGGTGTTGGCTGCTGGAGAGGATATGTTCTGGTCTTTTTGTTTCCTTCTTAGCTTTTGTATGTTCTCTTTTGAATGCAGCATACACATGCTTTATCTCTCTGTGTCAATTGATGGTTGATTTGTCTCAATGTCAGGCTTCAGGAACTGCCTAGCATTTTGGACTTAATCTGTTCTAAAATAAACATATTTTGAAATTAGGAAATTCAACTAGGTTGTGTCTTTCCATGTGTTATGAGATTAAGGAGTTTTCACTGTGTCTTTTGATGGCTTGTTGGTGTTCATGGATGAGCATAGGTTAGTCTTCTGCCTGCCTGTCCTACATGATTGTGATCCTTACATTATATAGTTCTTACATTGCATTGTTTATATCACAAGCTATTGTATATAAATAGGCAGCAATTCCAACACCCACTAGTACTGATGATGTTAGCCAGTCAGGTAATGAAACATCTGCAAGCAAATAACCAACTTAGGGAGCACCCAGGACTCCACAATTTAACCATGAACTACCTATATATTCTCTTCTATTGGAATCTTCTGCTACCAGTTTATTTTATCTTGCCAGCAAAAGATGACAGAAACAAATGTTCCAACCACAGCATCTTCAGGGCCACACATGGTTTCCCATCGGCTTCATAAAAATAAGTCTCTCATGACTGAACAGAGAAACGTTTTGGTGCCTAGCAGTGGTGGTTGTTTTTGCTTTTAATAATATATATTTCCATTCCATTCCCAAAAGAGCGGTCACTCACTTTGATTAATTCAGAAGCTGTAATCTCACTGTATCTTTTTCACAACATGGTTCCCAGAGGAAAGATATACAGGGCAGTCACCTGAAAGGAGTGAAGATAAATTCAGTGTTCAGGAATAAATATCTAGCAGTCAGCAAAAAGCTGAGGAAATCATTGGTGCAATGCTGGCAACATCTTCTTGCTCTGTAAATTCCATAGGAAAGGTACCAAATTCCAAATCCACCTTTAGTTGCAGAAACTCACAGGTTGAATTTGAACCATCCCCTCTCCTCAGCCCAACCTACATCACTGGGTTGTTGTAAGTAACTATAGAAGGAGAAAGAATTCTAAATGCCACCATGAAATCTGAAATAAAATGTGTAACATACATTATATAACAAATACAAATGAATAGAATAGAACACAACGGAAGAGAAGAGAATATTCTTTATTAGCCAAGTGTGACTTGACACACTAATTTGTCATAGATGCATAAGCTCTCAGTGTGTATACAAGCAATACAATGATAAATCATAAATCATATAATGCAATCATAAATCATACAAAACAATCAAAAATGATAACATACAACTAACAAAGTGGTAGTTATAACATACCAGTAGGAATAGATAACAGGAAAGATGGAAAAGTTAATAGTAATACAGTCCTGCTACATGGTTAGTTATCCTTGGACATAGACAATGGTGTGGGAATTATGTGTTTATCAGAGTGATGGCATGGGGAAAGAAACTGTCCTTGTATCTAGTTGTTTTGGCATGCAATGCCTGTAGCATAAATATAAATAAATCCACCAAAAGAAACCAAATTAGTCATCGTTACACAACAGAGGTTGTATAAGGAAGTGACAAAATGTACAACTACATTTTCATAGTGCTATAACAAAATCTATTATTATTACTATAACTGATTGCATTGTCATCTGGTTGGTTAGAGTGAATTTGGCATTTTTATGTACCTGTTGAGTCCTTCCCAAAGACCAAAGGCAGATGTTGTTGTTTGATGGTGTTAAACATATTGTTTGCAAGTAAGCTACTCTGAATAAAGCTGCCTTTTGCAATTGACTGATGGTGATTTCGTCAAGGCCAATGACTTTCAAGTAGTGCTTCAGATGTTCTGGGATTGCACCCAAGAACATCTATTGGTGCTATCTTTGCTGTCTTTTGCTACAGTTATTCCACTTCTATTTGCAGGTCTTTGCACTAAGTAATTTACACCACTTCTTGCTGCTATTGTGTTGCCTCCAGATACTACAGTGTCCAATATTCATACTTTCCTCTTTCTTCTTTATCAACAATTGTTAAATCTGGGCTGCTTTGTGGCATCTCCCAGGGGCCATTGGTTTCTTCGTTCTGTATTACTTTATATATATAGCAATAGCAGTAGACTTATATACCGCTTCATAGGCCTTTCAGGCCTCTCTAAGCGGTTTACAGAGAGTCAGCATATTGCCCCCAACAATCTGGGTCCTCATTTTACCCACCTCGGAAGGATGGAAGGCTGAGTCAACCCTGAGCCGGTGAGATTTGAACCGCTGACCTGCTGATCTAGCAGTAGCCTGCAGTGCTGCATTTAACCACTGCGCCACCTTGGCTCATATATATATATTTGGTCCTACCAGTTCTTGCTTGCAGGCAAATGGTATTTCTTGCAGATATTCCAAAGCATCATCGTTGCTACTATGCAGTCAATTTGTGAGAACTTCTTGCAGTAGCTAACTAGGTGGTCCACTGTTTCTTTACCTTCTTTGTAAGATATGATATTTGCTGTCTGTTGCTGTCTGCTCATTATTATTATTTTGAAAAGTGTCTTTTCCTGCAAAGGCTCCTGTTGCTGGTTTATGTGTGTCTCTGTCAGGAAGAAATAGAAATTCATTTTGCTGTGTCTTAGAATTTTCCTTGATGCTTTATGGTGACAAGGAGGCTGTGTATCTCTGTCTTTCCACCATGACCATCTATTACACAACTCTGCAGCCATTCTACATGCACTTTTTGATCCAAAAACCCTTCCAAAAAGATACTATATAGGAAAAATGACCATTTAAGTAGCCTTTCTCAGACCACCACTGAAACCTAGAAATCCAGGGAAATGGCAAACTGCCAGTGAGAGAGTGACATAAAATGGCATGTTTTATACCTGAGCATCAACACAAATGAATGTCATCCATTCTCCTTTTACAAAAGGTGGGGGGGGGGGACAATAGAGGCAACTGTTTTTGTTTGTTTGTTTGTTTGTTTGTTTGTTTGGATATCAATGAACTTTTAATTCATATAGAGGATCCCGGGATAGTTTTAGAAATGAAATAAGTGGGCTTCAGGGAACCTACTTAGCCAGGATTCCTTGATTTATATATGTGCTTATTTACCTTTCTAAATTCCAAGGATTGAGGATAATTTACAGACTGAGAAGACCAATAGATCTAAGAACTTTTAACGCTCTCAGAATCATTAATGCTACTGATTTCCAGGACAGGACAGGACAGAAAGTAAACATCTAGCCACTCTGTGTATCTGATGAAGTGAGCTGCATTTTATGGAATGTAATGCCTTTTAATAAAGTTGAATAATGGAAAAGGGTATTACCAGACTCCTGAATTTCAGATATAGTGTATGGTCTTCCAAATACTGATATGATTCAAATGAGGAAATGGCCACCAATAGAATAAAAAATCAGCAACATCATGGGGCCAAATTTATCTGCAACAAGATCCTAATTTTCTGCCTGGGACAGTTTTCTATTCCCTGCACCATTTTTATGCATTTCACATGCAGTGTTCCCATCACAAGCCTGATGTTGTCTTGATGTTTTTGATGTTTCCAACTTCAACCCCTGAAACACTCTGGGTGGGAACAGTGAATAACACAGATGAGACAAAATGACACTAGGAAAGTTTGGAGGAATGGAAATATAATTTCTAGGATCCTGGTGTGCATTTCCTACCAAGAACTGGAAATTCAAATTCCATGATGCAAAGCTCATGGCATTAAACACACTGTTTGATAACCTCTTTATTTGATGCATCAAAAGGCAGATGATGTGAGACTAATGTACTTTTATAGCTCTTTTTAATTGATGACAGATCAAGTTCCCTGGTTAGTATTTGTATGTCTAGCTTGGACAGGATGTGATTCAAAATCAATGGCCGCCTCTTATTATTTCCTGAATGACTAGTTTAAACCTTCTTCTTTTTTTGTTTTGGAAATTATATTGCTTCCAAACCAATAACATTGCAAACTTGCTTTTAAGGGTGATGTGGTGATGTTTAGCTATTCTTCAATATGCTTTTATGAGTCACTTTTTACAATGTCATTGAGACTTTTTCCATTATGTAAAAATATAGTTTAATAATCCTGAAAGTTAGAACAATTTATCAGTGGAACAACTTACTTCCAGAAGCTGTAAATGCTCCAACACTGGAAGTTTTAAAGAAGAGATTGGATAACCATTTATCTGAAGTGGTGTAGGGCATCCTGCCTAAGCAGGGGGTTCGACTAGAAGACCTCCAAGGTCCCTTCCAACTCTGTTATTCTATTCTATTCTATTCTATTCTATTCTATTCTATTCTATTCTATTCTATTCTATTCTGGTCTGGTCTGGCCTGGCCTGGCCTGGCCTGGTCTGGTCTGGTCTGGTCTAGTCTAGTCTAGTCTAGTCTAGTCTAGTTAGGCTTTTCAAGAAAAATAAATGAAATGAAATGGAAATTTTAACCAATGGTTCTGAAAGTTTAACATTATTCTGGCTCAGCAAAAGATAATTAAAAAGCCTGTATATTCAAATGGTAATATAGTGTTTTAAATGACTCTTCAAAACTTATTACTTTTTCTGCAATACTCTTTTTCCAATAAGTAAAAAATCTGATTCCTAATCATGCTATAAAAGCTGGATGCATGCTATCTTTATCCATAAAGATCTTTTTTGTATCATTATGTTTTGTAATTCCCTGTCTGAACTGACTCAGTTTGCTCTTGGCAGGAATCCTTTGTTGTTACTTCTGTTTGATTAGGTAGTATCTTCCCTGCTTTATGGGAGAATATTTGCAAATGGATAAGGTAATTATGTGAGCCTTTGAACCATTGTTTAAATATTTTGACAATTTCGCTGTATGCATTCGGATCCCCAAATGTTCCATTAAATACTGTTAATATAATTGCACACATTTCTTTCTTGTTTCTCAGCAGTGAAACAATAGAAAATTACTGCTCAGAGATAGAGAAAAAAAATCATAAATAAGGAAATCAATCTAGTATAGTTTGACAATAAAAAAAACTTACTGTTTTTAATGAAATATTGAATGGTTCTTAAACGTAGATGAATAAACAAAGGAGCACTGAGCATGTATTGAATTCCAAAGTGGAGACAGGCAATTGATTTGTCACCTTAGTTTCTAAGTACATAGTATGTAAACAATAATAATAAAAAATATAGAGTCCCTGCAAATTTTACTCCACTAGACATTGTTGAGCAGGGGTGTCAGACTCGTAGCACCATCTTGTTGTCACGTGACATATTGTGACTTTCCCCCTTTGCTAAACTGGGAGTGGGTGTGGCCACTGCGTGACACATCCACCCTGCGGGCCATGAGTTTGACATCTCTGCTATAGAGAGTGTGGTGCTCCTCTCCGTTTCAAAGCCATTGAACCAGAGCTGTTTGAAGACATATCCATAGTTAGTTGGTCAGCATGACATTGTGGAGTGCTGATACCTTCCCACCAAAGTGGTACTTATTTATCTACTTGCATTTGTAGGCTTTTGAACTGCTGGGTTGGAAGGAGCTGGGACAAGGATGGGAGCTCACCCATCGCATCGAGCTTATGTCTCGAACCTGTACTCCAGCCGACAAGTCCAGCATCTTAACCCCTCAGCCACCATGCCGCATGGCATGTGATTAGATTTAAACTGGCTCGTGAATACTGTAGTATATTTTCCCTGATGTTAGATGAAATACCAAAGAAGCTACATGATTTCAGAAAAATTATCCAGAATGTATAAAAATCCCTCAAATCTTTCCTGGAAATATGTAGAAAATGAAGGGTGGAGTTACAAAAGCCAGGAAATTTTTGGTACAGAGAATTTTATAGATCAACATTCAATTAAAACCAACATTTTTTTCTTGCTGGGACTAATGGATAGACATTTTTTTTAAAAAAAAGCTATGGCAAAAAGCTGTGTTTGTACACAATGTCTTCTGCAAAACTATTATATGAACAAAATGTGGTTCTTTGCATTTTCTAGATCGTTTTTGTGTCGTATTGTTGCATCAATTCAGATGTTGATGTTCTGCCCCTTGATACTTCCTTTTAAAGGTTAAAATGGTTATTATGCTAATTCATCCTATTGATTTAAGAAAGAAAAATCCTTCCTTCCTTTTTTCCTTCCTCCCTTCCTCCTTTCTGCTCCCCCTTCCCTTCCTCATATTTCCCTTTGTTCTGCCTTCCTTCCTTTTCTTCCTTCATATTGAGAACAGAGAGTCAATGTATGTTTTATCCTGACCAATTGCAGTTTTGTTCTCTTCTTGCATTTCCAGGTTATTGAATTTTATTCCAGTTGTTTCCCTTTCTTCCCTCACTTTCATCTCATTTTGTCTGAAATGAGCCCAACAGTTCTGTGAGGCCTCTTGTGTCCACAGGCATCTTTTACAATTTCCTTGAAAAAAACAAAACAAAAGTCGGGTCTTCATTAAACAGCAGGCTTGGCTTACTGTGTTATTAATTAGAGTCAGAGAAAAATGACCTTTTTTTTAAATCTAATGTCTGGGAGGAAAAATTTAGTCCATGATTTCTGTGCAGGAAGTTTTCATCACTTTCGAAAGGGAAGTATATATAGTTCTTTTTTTAGTAACAATTGTTCTTGTGGAGAAATAGCAACAAAAGAAAGTTTCCTCATGATTTCTTCTCTTGGCATATCATTAAAGTATGAAAGCGAAAACATCTGCAGACCACACATTTAGCGCGTGACCCAGTTAAGAGTTATCCTGTAGTAAGATGGGCTGCCAATAAATGTGGTAAATAATAAATACATTATAATCCAATTAAGGGCACAAATACGGCACTTTATCCATTAGAATTTAATTCAAACTCAGCTCACTTTGGGCAGAATTTCTCTAAAGTTGTCTCCACTTTGAAAAATATCTAAAGCAAAATTTCCAGCAAACTTAATTACCAACTTTAGAATGCTTCAATGTAAATTAATTCCACAGACTGTTATTACTCACTGTTTAGAACTGCTTTTCAGAAGAACTGGTCAAAGGGGCAGGGAAGCTAATGGGTACATTCACTCCTTTCTTGATCTTAGGTGAGATATCACTGATCACAAATTTGGAGTTCATCCTTTTATTTACTATAACATTTATTTCAGTTATATGTATACCACTGACTAGGGAAAAGAAAACCTGTCTCGTAGTTATGTACTCTGCAGCAGTGGTGCATTTCAAAAATTTTGGAACCTCTTCTGTAGGTGTGGCCTGCTTTCCCGGTCCACTGGTGGAACCTCTTCTAACCGGTTCGGTAGATTTGACGAACCGGTTCTACCGAATAGGTGCGAACTGGTAGGAACCCACCTCTGCTCTGCAGGATATATTTAAAATGACTTTCTTAATAGTGCTATATTTAGTTGCAATATGTATGCTCTGAAAACATGGCAATTTTCCCAGATTATTTTCCTGAGCCTTTAAGAAGATATGGTACTTTACTACTTAAAGCAATTGGCTTTACCAAGTCATAAGAAGATACAAATGATGATACATTGGTTCAGGGTAGCAAAACTATGGCTAGTTTCTGCCTGAAGCTACAGGCAGGTAAAGAAATGTGATTAGGTACTAGTAGTTGAAAAGATCACACTGGCAATCTGGATAATGAACTCAGTATAAAAAAATCTTTTATAGGGACACAGTGGCTCAGTGGCTAAGACACTGAGCTTGTTGATCAGAGAGGTTGGCAGTTCGGCAATTTGAATCCCTAGCGCCGCATAACAGAGTGAGCTCCCGTTACTTGTCCCAGTTTCTGCCAACATAGAAGAGACGTCTTCAGACAGCGCTAGTTCTTCGGCTTCTAAATGTAGATGAGCACCGCCACCTAGAGTCAGGAACAACTAGCACATATGTGCAAGGGTAACTTTTACCTTTACCTCATAGAAAAGCTTACATCTTTTAAAACTGTTTATCACTTATATCCTGCAGATAGATGATGATGATGATGGTGGGGGGGGGATTATTTTATTTTTTTTAAAAAATTGCCTGATATTTTCATTAAGCATTTTTTTATTATTTGAGAAACATTGATAAGAATCCAACATTGCATTGTTGCCTAGAATTAGTGGTATATAATGCATCTCAAATGTTTGATCTTCAGTCCTTATATTCAGTAGGGGGAAAATTTTGAAGTTTAGTATCATCACTTCTCTAGCTTGCCAAATGTGGTTAAAAAAAGTATCACTAGATATTTTTAAGCTGCAATTTATTATAAACAAGATTGCAATTGTGTCAAAGGGTAAGTAAGTAAATGAGCATAAGTTCAGCTAATGTAAATATTCAGATCAACTATATTACAGTAGTCTTACGTAAATTCAGTTGATTGACAGTTGCAGTATAGGAAGTTAGCACCCACCCCTCTCCTAGGAAAATGAGATATTTTAGGAAATATTAAAAGGGCAGAATATTTCTCCTAAAGGGGAGGAAGAAACTCATCCCCCCCACCTTTGTCAATGGGCCATTAAGGCCTCGGGCAGTCTATTCTACATAAGAAAGATGTACCTCCTTCAGGCAGAGCTGTAGTAGGACTTGCCCAAAGCCCTTTCATTATATCATCACCCAGCAAGTGTCAACCAACACTGGGTCTCAAAAGACAACCTACAAAGTTACCCCTGCATGGCCCCATGGGAGTCTGACAATCAATCAGAATACAAGCTCAAATTCAAAGCCCAACAGCGGGCATAACACCCAGGCACTCTTAGCATCTCTGCCCTTTTTGCCCAGGATCTCAGGCCATGTGATCCTGTTCATCAATAAACCTTCTTTCCAAGCAACTTCCACGAATCCAGTGTCTTTTCCCCCACTTGGAACTGAGCCCAAATGGACATTTCTTCCAACAGTAGGATTTAATGGGCAATTTTCTGTGATCTCAGCAGGCACACGTAGGGTCAGATAAATTTTCCAGTTGAGTGCTGCAGATCATCACAGACATAAAGAATAAGGCTTTACTTTTTGCCATTTCCTTAACTTCATTGATTTATTTTAGGAAGATTTTAGATGCATTAACCTTTATGTGGTCTGAAGATCTATTTTCCTCCCAACATTAAAAAAAAAAGTGCTGAAAGTTGGAAATTTTGTCCCTTGGTTTTGATGGTGTGATCAAGGGAAGGGTGATGAACTAGAGTCATATATATGAGATGGATGGCTATATAAATTGAACAAATAAATATGTGACATAATCCAGATATCCATAGCAAGCCAACTTTAGCTAGTTTCATAGAATATTTTATATATTTGAATAACTACCAGAAAATGCCATAGCTGGGAATTTTTGTTTTTTAAGCCTTGGAAGAAAGCATATAGCAAACCATTTTCTTATCATTAATAAGAAAACAACATGAAATGACCAAGAGTCAAGCTGGACTCAAGGAATCTTTACTTTAGAGCTAGAAAATCACTTTGCAATTTCTTCACCCCCTCCCTATTTTTTATAGAAGATTCAAAACAGCCCCCTAAAATGTTTCATTCAAAACATCACAGAGAGGGGAAAATGCTGGTCAACACAGTTGTTGCTAGAGAAAGATAAGGGGGGAAAAACCAGTGGGACACATTTTGTGTTCTGTTACTGCTAACAGTATGTCCTGCTTTAAAAATGGTTGGATAAGTTATCTTTCGCTTGCGTCTAGAGAATTTTCATGAGAAGGTTCCTCCAATTTCTCTGCCCACAAATAGAACTGGGCTTTAAAGAAATTTTGCACAGAAATCTAATTGACATATATTATACACAGGAGAGGGAAAGGGAGAGGAGGGAAGAGAGTGTTGGAAGAAATGTTCATATGGGCTCAGTTCCAAGAGAGGGAAAAGTGACTGGATTCACGGAGGTTGCTTGGAAAGGAGGTTTATTGATGAACAGGACCACATGGCTTGAGAACCTGGGCAAAAAAAGGGTAGAGATGCTGAGAGTCGCTGGGTTTTATGCCCTCTGTTGGGCTTTGAATTTGAGCTTGTGTTCTGATTGGTTGTCAGACTCCCATGGGGCCATGCAGGGGTAACTTTGTAGGTTGTCTTTTGAGTCCCAAACCTGGTTGACTTTTGCTGGGTGATGATGTAATGAAAGGGCTTTGGGCAATTCTGCCTGAAGGAAGTTTATCTTTGTTATGTAGAATAGACTGGCCCAGGCCTTAATGGCCCATTGACAACGGTGGGGGGTGGGGATGAGTTTCTGCCTTCTTTTTTTTTTTTTTTAGGTTTTTTTTTTTGTTTCTCATACATACATTCACAAATATACATTTCTCATAGATATTGTTAATGTTATATATTACCCTTTAACATTTATAATTCAATTCTTTCCCTAAATATATAATAGTATAATTGAGATTGCTTTCCTTCCATCCCATACATCCACCTTGTATTTCAACAACCCTACTTCTTCTTCCCTCCCTTTTTCTCCTCCTCTCCCTTCTTAACTACTTTCTTCTTTCATCCTCTCCTTTCTCTTTTCTTCTTCCCCTTCCTCTCCCCTACTTCTCCCCTCTTCCTACCTTTCCTACCCTCTCTTCTACTCTTACTACCCCTCCATTATTTCATCTCCTTTACTTTTTCTTTTCTCCTTCCCCTTTCCTCTCTTCTCCTCTTGTTTGTTTGTTTGTTTTGTTTTATTGAGCTTGTATGCTGCCCACTCCCGAAGGACTCCAGGCGGCTTACAATAAAACAAGGGAGGGGGATAATACACAAGACAACATATTAAAATATACAACAGTCACAACTTCCGAGGGGCTGGATATTTCAAAAGTCCCCCGGCCTGCTGGAGAAGCCAGGACTTAACGGCTTTGCGGAAGGCTGGGAGGGTAGTGAGTGTCCGGATCTCCACGGGGAGGTCGTTCCAGAGGGCTGGAGCTGCAACAGAGAAGGCTCTCCCCTGGGGAAGCCTCCTCTTCCCTCTCCTCCTCTCCCCCCTCCCTCCTTCTATTGTTGTATTTTCATATTTTCCTCTTCAACCTGATGTATTTTCAGGAGTTTCTTCTTCCCCTTTAGGGGAAATGTTCTGCCCTTTTAATATTTCTAAAATATTTCATTTTTCTAGAAGAGGGGCAGGTGCTAACTTCCTACAATCGGGAGAGGGGGAGAGAGAAAGATCAATTCATGCTGGGTAGAGAATTCTGGGAATTGATATCTACATATCTTAAAGGTACCAGTCTTAAGAAATACTGGGTCAAATTATTTACCTTCCTGGATCTATGTTGAATATTCCAAGGAACCCATCCTGTGCATTCCAAATGTTACTGAATTAAAACTCCCAGCCTCTGCAGTAAACACGGCCAATGATAGGAATATTACTAAAGATAGGGGTCCAACATCTACAAGCCTGTTGGAAGGAAAATCCAAGCTGGGAGAAAAACTGTGGAAACAACATAGAGGGTGGAGGCTGATTGGAAAGAAAGGTCCATTTATTGATGAACAGAACCACCAGGGTTTGCGATTCTGGTGCAGCTCAGCAATTGGTTTGATGAGTACATGGATTTTATAAATTTCAGAGATGCTGCTAGGAGGGTTACAGGGGTGAAATCAAGTTACCTTTGCTTCCGGTTTGCAAATGTCCAACTTCACGCATGTGCAGGAACTTCCACGTATATGCAGAGCATCAAAAACAGGATGTGATGATGTCTGGGTGGGTGGGCAGAGCCTGCTACCAAGTGTGCCTACAAATGTAAGTAGAACAGCAGAGGGGGGGAAATCCGCTGTGCCATGCAATTGAGATTAGCTAGAAAGCAGAAAATCTGACGACTCTAGCTAATATCGTGGGATCGTGGGAAATACCAATTTGCCCAAACTGATAGCATTTTTTTTACTACCGGTTTGGATGAACCAGTAGCATTTTTCACTACAGGTTTGGGTGAACTGGTCTGAACCAGTAGCATTTCATCCCTGGCGGGGAGTGGGTTGTGCAATGTCTGAAATGCCCTTAGGGGATTATGTAAAGTAGTGCCCTCTGTGCATTCTGCTAAATGGTAGTGGGTTAATCCTATTATGTCCAGAAGGGTCATGTCCTATTCTTAATCTCATCACCCTGGAGCTCAGGTTCTTTTGTTTTCTAGATAGGCTGGCCCAGTCTTTCTTAACGGGAACAAAATATCTGTTGGGGAGGGGGGCAATTAAGAAAGACTGAATCTGCTTGGTCTTTAAGAGCACATTTTTCTATTTCTAGCTAAGTAATTTTAATATTCTGCCTTTTTAATATTTACCAAAATATTCCATTCTTGTAGGAAGGGGGATGGTGGCTTCCCACAAGCCAAATAATTGTTTTCACAGAGGTCCATTCTTCAGGAACTCATTTCTTTGTCTATTTCAGAACAAAACCTGCTTCTTTGGAAGACATGAAGACTGAAGCTACAGTTGGCAAGGAATAGGTTCTGCTGCTGAGTTATAGAATCAGTTCTGAAGAAGCTTCTTAGATGGGAAGCAAGACATCTTCAACTAAAAAAATGACTACTTTTACTTCAACTGCAATAACACGAGGGCTATCAATAGATACAAAGTAAATGTAATCCGTTCTAATCTTGATTTCAGGAAAAACGATTTCAGCAATAGAGTAGTAAATGTGTGGAACACCCTACCTGATCCCGTTGTTAGTTCCTCTAAGCCTCATACCTTTTACCTTAAACTGTCTACTGTGGACCTTACAAATTTCTTAAGAGGTTCCTATGGGGGCATTCATAGGAACACCACTGTGCCTATCATCCCTGTCCTACTGTCCCCATTTATATGTACTCTTTTTATGTTTATGGCTATGTTTTGCTTATTTATATCCATTTATTTGTGTCTTTTTATGTGTTTTCATACTTGTTGACAAATAAACAAACAAACAAAAAACAAACAAACAAAGTTGCTTTTTTTTTTCTTTTTTGGAAAAAGCCCATTTAGGAGTTCTAAAGACAGACAGTCTTAACAATACTCCTGCTTGATTCTCACCCTTCCCATCTGGTGCTTTTTTTCTTTTCTAACCCTCACAGAAATGTCTCCAAAATATGTAGCATTATCCTATCATCATTCTGTTGATAATAAAATACATTCAAATGGTTTCCAATAACTTTTTGGAAAAGTAGCCAAACCTTGTAAATAATACACGACCTTGAAATTATCAATTTTTCGAGGTTGGCAGCCACCCGCATTATTTTTATAATCCTGAATATAATTGATTTGGCATAAGTATCTGCTTTGAACATCTGAGGCAATCAAACATTTAAAAAAATGGGCGATATATGCAAGAATGTACATAGGAGAAATCAATTCTTATGTAGCATAACAAATAGTGGCCAATGATCCTTGTCTTGTTTTGCTGGAGATAGAGAAGAATCTTGACCGCAATATTTATTAATGAATACCGAATAATCCAATTTTGTTTTATGTCCCTCCTTTATAAAATATGGGAAGCTATAATGTAAAATTCCATTCAGTAATTCAAAGTGCTAAAGAAGACTAAGTAAAGGAGCGTTATTGCATTACATTACATTTATTTTTGTATTCTATTTCTTATACCAGAGCTTCTTGAAGTATTTACAGTTACAAAGTGCCAAATATATAATAAAATATTTGTAACAATATAAATCAATATTCAATCACATAAAGCTAATAAATATAAACAGGTAAGAAAGTAAAATCAAAACATTTGTAGTGGGAAGGTTTATAATGTACGAACATAATCATGCAGACAGAAATGGTGGATTGTTTCTCAGGACGGGTCATTTTTAAGAGAATAACTAGGAAGAAAAGCTATTAGCTGTATTCAAATAAATCAAGTTAGGATATTCTTTTCTTTCTTTGCTTTGCTTTGCTTTGCTTTTGGCTATTTTTTTTTAAATAAGAGAATTGGTTTTTTTGGGGTTTTTTTTTGGAGGATTAAGCATCTTTGTAGCAGAACTTCACATTAATTATTTCTTTTGTAAAACCATCAAATATCCCTGATCTCAAGGCAAAGTTCAATAATTCAAGTCAGCTTTTTCATGTCTTTGAAGGGAAGTAGATAAATTGAACTTGTTCCTTTCACACTCTTTAGTTCCAGTTCAATTGTCCAGAACTCTGTTGGAAGAAATGCCCTTCTGAGTTCAGTTCCAAGTAGGGAGAAAGATGCTAGAAACATGGTGGCTGTTTGTAAAGATGGTTTAATGGTGAACAGGACCACATGGCTTGAGGTCCTGGGCAAAAAGCCACATGGGTGAGAGATAGAGATAGATTTATACCCTCTGTTGGGCTTTGAATTTGAGCTTGTATTCTGATTGGTTGACAGACTGCCTTGGGCCATGCAGGAGCAACTCTGCAGGCTATCCTGAGTCCCAAGGTTGGTTGATCTTGCTGGGTGATGATGTAATGAAAGGGCTTTGGGCAATTCCTCCTATGGCTCTGGCTGAAGGAGGTAGATCTTTATTATATAGAATAGACTGGTCCAGGCCTTAATGACCCATTGACAAAGGTCATTAAGTTACTTCCTCCTTTTTAGGGGAAATATTCTGCCCTTTAAATATTTCCTAAAATATCTCATTTTCTGGGGAGAGGGGTAGGTGCTAACTTCCTACAGCTCCAGAGCAGGAATATTTACCTAATTCATTTATTTATCAACTATATATCACTGCTTATCTAAGTAATAGAACTCTATCTACTGTAGTTATTTAGCTCATCCCCAACATTTATGTTAATGTGATAACTGAATCAGACAAATGGATCCCCTTAGGAGGTTGAAGAAAAGCAGTTGTTACCCATTTGGGGTTCATCATAGCTGGTAATAAATATGGAGCTATTTTTACTTGAAGGTTGTGCAATCTTCAAAATAATAAAATCATTTAAAAAATAACCACATTTTTACAGAACAAAGTTTACCTTAATATAATAGTTTTTACTAATACAAGCATTCTGATATTTGCAGTTCTTTTTTAAAAAAATCATAAATTAGTTTCAAATGGTCTCTTATTGAAGCGATTTTACTTTTTAATTTGTTCATTAGTTTGATTGAATTTATTTTATTTCCATAGCTGCCCAACTGAACCCAGTGACCCAGAGCAGCTTACTATTTTATTGGATTTTACTTATACATAAATATTATCTCATACACACATGTGGACATATGTATGTATGTATGAAGCATAATTTTTGGACTATAAGACACTCCGGACTATAAGACATACCTAGCTTTTGGGAAGGAAAACAAGAAAAAAAATCTCCCTCTCTGCAATTTGCCTCCTTGCAGCAAACAGCAAACAGCCTAGTCAGCTTCAACACAGCCTGATTTACTATGAGCAGCTGATTGGTGTTTGGATCTCCCATCAGGAATAATGCCTATCAGGCTGGGGAGATCACCATTAACCATCACCACTGTTGCCACTCATCACTGCCACCTATCGCTGCCTCTGCGTGCCCCATTTTTGGCCTCCATGTATCCTGTTTTTGGGCCATTCCAGGTGGTAGGGATTCCCGCTGCTGACTATCCTTGCCACCTGGATGGGTCAAAAATGGGGCATACAGAGACCAAAAATGGAATGTGCACAGACCAAAAATCGGGTGTGTGGAGGTGGCAATAGGTAGTAGCAGCGATGGGCAGGGACAATGGCAATGAGCAGTGGCAATCCCTGCAGCCTGGAACAGCTGATAGGGGGTATTCCAGGAGGCACATCACACTGCCAATCAGCTGCTTGTGCTAAATCAGGCTGTGCTGAAGCTGACCAGGCTGTTTGATGCAAGGAGGCAAATTGCTGGAAGGCAGAGGCTGAAGGGTGGAGGGTAGCATGTGGGAGGGGCTTTGGCAACATTCACTTTATAAGATGCACAGACATTTCCACTTTGGGGAGGGGGAATGCGTCTAATACACCAAAAAATATGGTATGCAATTATGTTTCTCACATTCTTGTCTTACAATCAGGAGGCTGTGAGTTTGATCCTAGATGGCGGCAGATATTTAACTGTCAGCCTGCAAATATAAAATATCTGCTGTGAGCTACACATAGGCATCAGGAAGGGCATTCAGCCAGTAAACACTCAGGTCCATTCAGTCATCCTGACTCCATTCCATGAATTCTTCACATATATTTTCTAGACAGAATCCACATATTGTATTGTATAGCCTTTATTCTCATTGTACATCATGTATACAACAAAATTGGTTATCTCAATTGAGCTTTAAACTAAAAAAATATGGTTAATATTGCTAACTGATGCTAGGAATCATTGCTAATTTTTAGAAACCAAACCAATTTCAGATATGAGATTTTAATTCTAGAATAGTTTCCCGTTCAAACTAGATCAGATTTATGTTTAAAAACAAAAATTATTTTAGACATTGAGGCATACTCCCACAGTATAGTCATTCTTACAAAGAGGGCATCAAAAGACATTTAAAGTCCCTACAGCTGCTGGTGTACCCAATACCATATTGAGTATATTTTGAAATAATGTATAATTTAGTACAATTTAATAAAAACAACATGTCTGATTATATCCTATAAAAGAAAAAATGGTATCTATCAGAGGTGGTATTCAGCAGGTTCTGACCAGTTCTGGAGAACCGGTAGTGAAAATTTTGAGTAGTTCAGAGAACTGGTAAATACCACCTCTAGTTGGCCCCAGAGTGGGGTGAGAATGGAAATTTTACAGTATCCTTCCCCTGCCACACCCACCAAGTCACACCATGCTCACAAAGCCACACCCACAGAACCCATAGTAAAAAAACATTGAATCCCACCACTGGTATCTATCTATAATTCAATTTGTTCAGGCAGCAATGCATGATGTGAAAATATAAACCTTACAAGCATATAGATGATTTCAATTTTTTAATCTTTGAAATATTAGAAGGTGTAGTTAAACCATATGGTAAATCTTGAGTCATATTACTCTGGCTTAATGAGTTTCTACTGGAAGTTTTGGTCATTAATTTCCCAGGCTGATTTACTGGGGGGAAGGAATCATATTTTTAGTATAATCCTGCTACATCTGGATTTGATTCTTAAGTGTTCTAACAAAGATTTCTTATTTTCCTATTCTATGATCATTTCGGGTATAGTATCACACAGGCAGCAATGTTTTATGGTTTAACACCTCTATCTAGTTAAGGAAAATATTAATGATTATATTGATTTTGTCTGAGTGTCCTTGTTATGAATATAATATATCAGAAAACTCTGCAAATCTTTCCAGAGCTTTGAGATAAATTATCTGTTTATTTGGACTTCAGTACCATCCATACAGTATGATTTTTGGAACAGCTAATAATAACATTTTCTGCAAGTAAATCACCAGGAATGAAATTACTGTTGCCTTCCATATTTTGACAGATGCACTTCTCACTTCCTCTATGTTATGCATAAACTGGCACACTATTCTATTAAGATAATTTTTGGAAAATAAAAGATATAGTACTGTGTGCTTATTAAAAATGTATTTGTTATAAAACAGATGCTTTTTCAATTAGTCCATAGAGCTCTTTGTAATTCTTCTAATGGTCCAGAATAACTTCCATAGCACAATTGCCAGTATTAATTTATAGACGTAAAAAAGATGACAAAAATAATGTTCATTTATGAATAACTGACCATAGTATATGTTAAACATAGTTATAGGTTTCAATGACAATTAGAACAGGTATTCAAAGTTCTAAACCAGTGATGGTGAAACTTTTGGGCACCAAGTGCCAAAAAGGTCATGTAGAAATGTCGCTTGTGCGGTCGTCGTGACTGTGCTCTGGGAAATGCCAAACTTCCAGGTTCTAGCGCTCATCTGCGCCTGACGATCAACTGACTAGGGCTATTCATTTTACATAAAATTGTAATATGTGTTCCCCGGTGGTGGGTTTCAATTTATTTTATTACAGGTTTGCTTGTGCGCGTGCATGCGATGCTTCTGTATGTGTGCAGAAACATCCAGGCGGATGGGGGGGGGGGCTTCCCGCCACGGCCACTACCAGTTCGCCCGAGCCAGGCCAAACCAGCAGAAACCCATCTCTGATGTTCCACAAAAAGTGCTTAGGAGTTGCAGAGTGTCCAAACTCTAGGTCTGTCAAACGTACTGAAAATATTCTTTTCCATTCTCTATCCATTTTCTGTCTATCTCTATATATTTATGGCCAAGGTGGATGACTTGCTGACTGCCAGGTGATTTAGATTTTATTTAGCTAGAAATAAATCATAGGAGTGAGATTTAATATATTTAGCAAAAAAAATGAAGGGAAAAAAACCCTCTCCATAAATAAAATTATTCTCACATATTGAAGAAACTAACCAATGAAAGGCCATCCAGGAGTCGTATGTATTCCATTGTTGGATACATTCTGCACTACAATCTTTCGGAACTACTTCTAGAGGTAGATGGACTTCTGATGCTGTTAGTTAGAAGGAAATAAATTGAATAAAGTGCTTTGAACACACTGGATCCTTCAAGGTGTGACTAGCATGACAAATTAATCTTAGAAACTTAGAAATTTAGTTGCAGTAATTACGCCAGAACTAGGACGGTACAATCTCACTTTAGGTAGACCTCTGCACATCATCCCTTATCTAATTTATAGGTCCAGAATTCCATGATGGCATAATTCAATTGCAGTTGGCAGTTCATTCAGATTTAGTTCAGTCAGAGCCACAGCACTTCAGTTTACGTTGACTCAAAATTCAAGCTCTTATTCAGGAAAAAAAAAAAGATTTGACCATAGACTATAATAAAATACTGTATCAAGTTTTGGTTGCAACGATGTAGCGAAGAAGTTAAGATTCTAGAAAGAGTGCAGAGAAGAACAAGAAAGATGATTAGGGGACTGGAGGCTAAAACATGTGAAGAATGGTTGTAGAAACTGGGTATGTCTAGTTTAATGAAAAGAAGGATTAGGGGAGACATGATAGCAGTATTTCAACATCTCTGGGGTTGTCACAAAGAAGAGGGAGTCAAGCTATTCTCCAAAGCACGTGAGAGTAGGACAAGAAGCAATGGGGGTAACTAATCAAGGAGAGAAGGAACTTAGAAGTAAGAAGAAATTTCCTGACAGTTAGAACAATTCATCAGTGGAACAACTTGCCTCCAGAAGTTGTGAATGCTCCAACACTGGACATTTAAAAGAAAATGTTGGATATCCATTTGTCTGAAGTGGTGTAGAGTTTCTTGTCTAAGAAAGGGATTGGACTAGAAGACCTTCAAAGTCCCTTCCAACTCTGCTATTCTATTCTATTCTAAAATCAACTTATTTGGGTGGAGAACCATATTGCAGTGAGTACAGCTACCTAAAAAGAATAGTAAATCAATCTTCAAAAATATTATTTAATATTCAAAAATCTTCTGTAACACTGGAAAATGTAATGCTTTTTTAAAGTAGTTTGTTGAAGAATGAAAATTATTATTTTTATGCTGTGATATACTTTTGCCCTCTGTGTCTCTTTCACTTGGTCTTTCTATGAAAACAGCAGCTACCCAACAAAGTATATTTGATAGAAATTGTGATGGGGGGATTGCAGTGCAGAAAACAGATACCACACATGCCAGCCACCAGGGCTTCATAGAGTTTCTTAAGGATAGAAAACTCATTGGCCATTCAGTGAAATTATTGAGAATTGCTGAATCAATTTTTTTAAATAGACCAATTTCTTGCAGTCTGGTCTCCAAATGAGATATCATATTCTGCATGAGTGGGACATCCAGACTTGTTTGAAAGTCAGCATTGCACGAAGGAGACATTTTTAAAAGAGTGGCATGTGTTTATAACATCTCTTTTTAATACACTTTAGATTAATATTGTTAAATCATTATGAGTTTGACTGTAACACAAAGATTATTGAAATAAAATGATTACATAAAGCATGAGAGGTAGAATCTGACCAGAGACATATAGGATAACACTATTTCCTATTTTAGAAAGGGGAAGAACTCAAAATAATTCCTCAATACTGTATAAAAAAGGCTGCCTGATCCATGCCCCATTTGAAAAATCATTCAGATTTAGATTGATTGGTTTTGAGATGTATTAGTGTTAAGCCTCCCTCTTCACTTATTTACTCTAGATAAGGCATAGTTTAATTTAGATCTAGATAATCACAAATTGGAATTTTAAGTCTTTCCTTATCAGACTCAAAATTTTAAACATAATTAAACTTTATTTCCCTGTGTGCTAGTCTCCGTCTAAAGTTGGTCTTCAAAATGTTTGCTGGGTTATATAAAAAAGAGAATGGAACTGAGCATAACCATGAAACCTGAAGCTAAATCACAGAGAAGATGTTGATATAATGATTTATGGAGAGGTTTAAATGGGGCACATTTGCTGTCTCCATTTCTAATTTCTGTGATGACTTTTATTTTCCCTAGATGAATTAAAAGAAATAAGTGGGAAAAGGGTGTTCTCTCGAATACAACATCAGCTTGGTAGAAAATAAAAGTGGAAACAATGCAGTCCCATAGTTTGATTTTTATTATACTTTGTTGCTCAAAAAAAAAAAAAACCCATTGGTGTGATAGACAAAAGGCAGCTGTACTTGAGAATCTGGTAGGAAATAACTTCCCTAGTGTCCTGTTGAATGGGAAATTGGTTTTTTTAATAGCAGCTTTTTTATTAATTAGTGGTGAGATTCAGTTAGTTCACGCCTATTCGGGAGAACCGGTTGTTAACTTTCTAAGCAGTTCGGAGAACCAATTGTTTGAAGAATTCTAAAATTTTCCACTTTATGGGTCTAATCCTATAAGAAAGGCAGGAAGGAAATATTCTGGTGTTGTTTCTAGCCTAATCTTTATTGCCCTGCTTACAGAAACTGCCTCTCCAGTTAACCCTTATTACATTGTAACAGCTAAGGTGAAGCACCCATTGATGTGAATGACATTGAGTTGGCTACACCCATCCAGTCCCATGACAACAAAGCCATGCCTACCCAGCTGGTTATTAGCTCAGAGAACCAGTTGTTAAATTATTTAATCCCACCACTGTTATTAATGGATATGTCATCTACCTGTTTCCATTTAATGAGACATCCCCAATATTCAAATTGTGTTTACTGTTACTGGAATACTTTCTCTCTAGTTATGGAGGGCCATCCCTTTCCTCTTTAAAAGGAAGGAGGGAGGGAGGGAGAGAGGGAGGGGGAGGGGGAGGGGGGGAGGGGGAGGGAGGGAGGGAGAGAGAGAGAGAGAGAGAGAGAGAGAGAGAGAGAGAGAGAGAGAGAGAGAGAGAGAGAGAGAGAGAGAGAGAGAGAGAGAGGTCTTCTAGAAAGAAAAATAAAAGGACCCCAAAAAACCCTAATATATTTTCTCCAGTTCCGTTCCAAAAAAGGAATTTCTACAGCATTTTCCAACTGTTTAGTTGATTCAGTTAATCTCTTGGCCTACGTGGTCTTTGTCTCTTAAAGTTTCTTTACAGCATCATTGAGCTGATACAAAGCCTCTCCTTATTTTTGCTAAATCAGCACAATACAATTTATGAAGAATGTTCAGAGTTGGTATAAATCACCAATGAGGGAATGACCTATGTTACAAATGATAAGGGTAGTTTGGGGGAAAATCACAGAAAGATTTGTTCAAGCAGACAACAGAATATGGCATTATAAAAACTGATAGAGGACAGAAGTCCTATGAGGATCAAAGTTATTCAGGCAAGAAAGTAGCTGGCCCTGTGCGGCTACAACAATTGTGCTAAAATGTCAGCAAATAGTCTAATTTACTGAAGATGTATCTTCAGTTGGGGACAGTGGCAAATACTTGTTTGCTCATCAGGGTCACAGTTCTAATCTCTGGTAGTCAGGGAGTCTGTAGAGAGGGAAGGGATCCAAGATGTCTTCCGCAATGTGCAATCAAAACTCTAAATATTTTTTTCCAAGTACTACAAAGCATGTTAAACAGCATCTGAGCTGGGACTGTGATTTTTTGGGGGTTTGTTTTCTTAATCGCCTTCCTGCAGATACCCTGCTGGTTATGTTGTGCCTCTATGTACATCTCTCTTTTCCTTTCTTGCATTCTTTCTCTATCTCTTCTTGTCTATTCGCTTGTGCGTGTGTTTTAGTGCAGTTCATTTCTTGTTGGTCAGTTGTGTGCATATTTTATTGGCCAAATAATAGAAATAATTTGTAAAATGTAAAAATGTAAAAATGTAAAAATGTAAAAATGTAAAAATGTAAAAATGTAAAAATGTAAAAATGTAAAAATGTAAAAATGTAAAAATGTAAAAGTGTAAAAGTGTAAAAGTGT
Organism: Thamnophis sirtalis; assembly: GCF_051295495.1. Classification (NCBI taxonomy): domain Eukaryota; kingdom Metazoa; phylum Chordata; class Lepidosauria; order Squamata; family Natricidae; genus Thamnophis; species Thamnophis sirtalis. The sequence goes on from NW_028261382.1 coordinate 118,882,575, forward strand.
AAAAGTGTAAAAGTGTAAAAGTGTAAAAGTGTAAAAGTGTAAAAGTGTAAAAGTGTAAAAGTCTAAAAATGTAAAAAATGTAAAAATGTAAAAAATGTAAAAATGTAAAAAATGTAAAAATAATGTAAAAATAATGTAAAAATGTAAAAATGTAAAAATAATGTAAAAATGTAAAAATAATGTAAAAATAATGTAAAAAGTGTAAAAAAATGTAAAAATAATGTAAAAATGTAAAAATGTAAAAATAATGTAAAAATAATGTAAAAATGTAAAAATGTAAACCATAGCAATGGTCAAAGATATGGACCAGTTACCAAGCACCTGATTTTTTATCACATGATCATAGGGATGCTACAAAGGTCCTAAGTTTTAAAAAGTGTCATAAATCACTTTTTTCAGTGTGTAAATTTGAACTCTCACCAAAGGAACTGTTGTAAGTTGAACACTTCCTGTACTGATAACACTCTATTTTCTCTATATGATCCTTTCAGCTTATAGCTCAGTCAATGGTCCCAATGTACTATGTTCACCTGAAAATAAGACCGGGTGTTATATTAATTTTTGTTCCAAAAGACACATTAGGTCTTATTTTCTGGTTAGGTCTTATTTTGGGGAAAATCCATTTGGCTGACAATCTTCACTGGGGCTTTTTTTTTGGGGGGGGGGGTAGCATCCTGAAAAATCATGCTAGGACTTATTTTCCAGTTGGGTCTTATTTTCAGGGAAATAGGGTATCTATACTATTTTCTTAGATGGTTTTTTGCTTTTATTTTCTCCTTGGACTAGTATATGATACAGTTCAAATAACTTACTTTTGTGAAGTTTGCAGCTCTCTTAAGAACCCTGTTTTTTACATTGTATGTAAAAAAAGTATGGGATTCACTGATGTTTTTTTTTCCCCTCAAGGTTTTAACCAGGCCCAGTACTGCTTTTTCCATACTGGCCACTTGTCACAATTTTTTTTTCAAATTATCTTCAGAATATTTAAGTTTCTTACAAACTATTCTAAACCCTTGAACTGAACACATTTTGGGGAAAAAAAACAGTATCTATGACATTTTAAAAAGACTTCTTTGTCTTTTTTCATTCTACCACATTTTGTGTCTTATCAACACAGCTATTATTTAAGCAAGGATTTAGTAGAATTCATTATTTTATTTGCATTGTGTATTTGCCAAAATTATTAATTGGATTCAATCCTACATATCTATTTGGGGTATTACAATTTTCTCTCATTTTAACCAATGTGACATTACTGTGAATAAAATATATCTAAACCTTATATTTATTTACTGGTTTTCTTTATAGAGAGAGACTTTTAGATAGATTTACCTGAACCCATTTTTCAAAATTAGTAACAAATAATGATAAAGAACAGTATATATAAAAACAATACATTTTACTTTAATTAAATTATCTGGGAACCAGGAACTGGGTAGTAGAGAATCATTATACTTTTAATTACATACAATTAATTATATTAATTGTGAATAATTAATATTTTAAATCATGTAAATATCCTCCTCATGACATTGATTTGGGAGGGGTTAAATTTTTCTGTTAAAACAATTTTTCAGCCTATGTTTATGATTTTGATTATATGTTACAATATTATTTAATTCTGTTGTAATTATGTCCAAGGATTGGTTTGGTCTTTTCTGATTTTATTTTTAGACTGCTTATGTTGATGCTGCTTCCAAAACCAAATTGTGCATAAACATTCTGAATCATAATCTGCTTGGGTTAGACTCATTAAAATAAACTATGTTTTAATATTCAAGTGAAAAAACAAACAAACCACAAAATAAGACTAGCCAGCAACATTGGAAAGATGATATTAATAAAATCGGCAAATTTATGGAACAATCCAACTGTTCATTGAAGATTTAAGATTTTTGTTTCTTTGTTTTATTTCACTGAAAATTATTAACCATGTTAGAAGTCTTGAATTCCCTTCATTATGAAATTAATTAGCCTTTTTAATCACAACAAGGATGTTTGTGTGTATATGTGCGTGTAGAGAGAGATAAGAGTAAAGATTAGGATCATGCTATGACAGACAACCACTGTGCTGTTTTGCATAATTACAGGTATCCGTAGGCAAAAAAGTTTCACATTTGATCTTCTACTCTAATTTCCATATATTTAACATAAATTCCTCAGTGGTTTTATTTGAGATTTTCCTACAAGAGAATGTTTAGTAAATGAAACATGATCCACATACATTCTTACACTGCAATGAGTTTTAATGCATTCTTTACACGCATCCTGGAATACTTTCTGCTTTATATCGCTACTTCTATTGTTCAATTAAAAAAAAGAAAGAAACCATTCATCAGTTTTAATTCACAGGATTAAAACAAACAAACAAACAAACAAACCCAACCCAACCCAACCCAAAAATGTTGTTGTTAGTTTAGAAGTTATGTCTGACCCATTGTGCCCCCATGGACAACGTTCCTCCAAGCCTTCCTGTCCTCTACTATCCTCTGGAGTCCATTTAAGCTCATGCCTGCTGCTTCAGTGACTTCCACCCAGTCACCTCATTCCTTTCTTCTATTGCCCTCAATCGTTCCCAGCATTAGGCTCTTCTCTAGTGAGTCCTTCCTTCTCATTAGGTGGTTAAAGTGTTTGAGTTTCATCTTCAGGTTCTGGCCTTCTAAAGAGCAGCCAGGGTTGATCTTCTCTAGGACTAACCGGTTTGATTGCCTTGCAGTTCAAGGGACCCGCAGGAGTCTTCTCCAGCACCAGAGTTCAAAGAATCTGAGGTAAGTTGTCAGGTGTTATGAAGACAGGTTCTCAATCCTTATAGATACTAGCAAATGTTTTCCAGACTCCATGGAAACTTGTGGAAACAGCCAACCTTAATAAGAAAAAGATGGGTGTAGATTTATGCAGCCAAGAAAATAACCACAAATGTATGGATTTGCTGATGGCAGGACAACTTGCCAGAAACATGCATCTGTTGACTATTCTGAGTCTATTGCTCCTAAATACATGATACTGCTGCTAATGAAAGTTTTATATATTTTCTATTACTAGAATGTATAAAGTGCCACACAGATCCATTACATAGGCACACTTCACTTGGAAATCAAGCTCCATTTCAACATAAGGAATATGAATCTACCCATTGTTCAACTAGCCTTGTGTGCTAAAGTGGTCTCTACCTTTCACTAATTTAACAATGCTATGTAATTAAAGGTGGAAGGCATGCATTCCTAAATTATTAAACTACTCTGCTTCTTACCATTTTAGGGTTCCATGATTAAATAAATAACACATTTGATTACAAAAATATTCACATAGCATGCTCTGTCTCCATTGAAACATTAGAAAGAAAGGCTATAATTGAAGGCATAATCCTTTCAAAAATGGCTGAAGTATCTAAGAAGTTCAGATTCTGGTATCCAGGGATAAAGAAGTTCTCCATTTTCAAAACTGTATCTGAGATGCTTCAAGTCTGACATTCACAGTCAACTACTCAAAATGACAGACAGTGTTTGAAGTAAATACAAAATAACAAACCAAAAACATCCTCTCAGACATGTAGCAAAAAGTATTTTTTCAACCCTTCCCTATTCAGGTGGAAATATTTTATTTTTCAAAAAAAATATGGTTGCAAGTTCTCAGACAGGAAGGAGACAATCAAGAAGTGACATATTGCAGCTCGGAAAAATAAGTAAGATATTATTGTATACTGGAAGTTCCAATAAAATGTTGTAATACTACAAGAACATGAGAAATTCCGAAAAGCAAAAAGAAACCTTTGGTTCATAAATCAATTTACTTTCAAGGAATAGATGAAGAGCTTTAGTTAGAAATCTACAATAGCTTGATTTGATTATATCAAGGGGAAGGATTGTGGAGACACACATACATACACACTGAGAGAAAGACAGAGAGAGGGGGGAGGAGTCTTGAGAAATAGCTATGTGGTCACTAAAAGTAGTCACCCACTTACTGGCAAATAATAAATCAATATCTGATTAATGACATGTGTTGATTTAACTATGAAATCTGAGTTACTGAATGTTTAATGCTTCTTGGGAAGCTATTTATAGCAATTGGGGGTGGGGGTTGAATCTCAAACTTTTGATCAACTAGAGCTTTCAGGCATGAGAGTCTGTCACTTTTAGACCTAAGGGCAGGGGTGGGTTTCTCGCCCCGTTCCAACCGGTTCGGTTGGAACGAGGCCGGCAGCGTCCTCGCGCACATGTGTGGCGTCCTCGCGCACGCGTGCGGCGCGCGTGTGCACGCACGCGGCACACGCATGCGTACTAGCGTCTGTGCGATGCTCCAGCTGCTCCTGGAGGATCGCGCAGGTGCTGTATGCATCCTGCGCATGCATGGAAGCTCAGAATTCATCAAAACCGGGTAAGGAGCGGGTGTGGGCGCACGGGCGTGCACGGGCGTGGGGGGGGGCCTTCGGCGTTCCCGGAAGTTACTTACTTCCGGGTTCGGCGACCAACCGGATCGCAGGGACCGCTGCGAACCGGTTTAAACCCACCCCTGCCTAAGGGTATTATCACAAAAAGATTTCCTTGTTTCAAACGTCATATTTTAAGTTCATCGAATAAGCAACTGACTCATAAATGGTAGCACTTGACTAAATGATGCTCAGAAACAAAGTGGGATTGTGGCTGTTTAGTACTTGGATAAGGTACCTCTAAAGAATTCAAGGGTTTAAACCAAATTGGTGAATCCATAAACATCTAAGATCAATGGGAAACCATCTATTTTTGGCCAAGAAAAATAATATATGCCATATTTTATGGATATGCCATAAAATCACAAGGAATTGAGCAAATCCTAAGGGTATGTTTTCTTTAGGAAATAATGACATCCAAATACTTTTATATATATGGCAGAAATGGGCAATTTAATTTTTAATTTTTTTAAAGCCCCAGAATCTGACTTAATAGCAACTGTTTAAAAATGGGTCGGGTTGGCTGCAAAAAAGATTATTTTTTTTAAAAAAAAAAACACCACCCAAATAATACCCCAGATACAAATTAATAGGAAAAAAAAGAAATTTTGTTTCAATACTTTCAGGTAGAATACATCCCTTTGAAGACTTTGCCACCCATCAAAATACACCTTACCCACCAGAAATGTAGATCACTCTGATGTGTTCAGTGGAAGAGAATTGCAACCATTTGTAACAGGTAGCAGTGTATAAGCTGAATTTAATGACAAAGCTTATCTGAGTTGAAAAACATGACATTATAAACAAGTACAAAATGAAATGACCATGTATAATGGGAGTAACAAACAGCTGAGCATAAAGCAACAGTGTAAAGCTTTATCCTGTTACCTCCCGTCGATATAAATCACCTTCTGACTTGCTATGCTGGCAATCTTGCTATGCAAAAAAAAGTGTTGTTTTTTTTTAAGACCTGTGTGGGCACAAAAAACGGTAGCTTGAAAGGTTATAATGAATGAGCTTGCCATATTGGCACAGCAACAATCGAAGGAGGAAAAAAAAGTCTAAGAGCATTTATGGAAGACCAGGATAAAAAAAGATATTAAATTTGTAGTGGGTGTTGACCTTGCAATATGATAATAGGATGGTGGGAAGTGTAAAGTATTAGATCATTAAGTGGCTGGCAACATTTTCGACTAGGAGACTAGTTTAGAAATAGGCTTTCCAAATAAGATAAAATTGAGGCCGCCTTCAGACAGAACAAGGGATAATGAAGGTTAAGCAGTTCAGGTTATATATTTTCATGAAGACAACCAGAGAGTCTTTGCTGGCAATGTTCTAGATCCTAAACACATTAGAAAAAATAGTCTGAAGTTTCTACTGTATAAGCAGATTTGTTCTTGTAAGCAAGCAGGATAGCAATAGCAATAGCAGTTAGACTTATATACCACTTCATAGGGCTTTCAGTCCTCTCTAAGTGGTTTACAGAGTCAGCATATTGCCCCCAACAATCTGTGTCCTCATTTTACCCACCTTGGAAGGATGGAAGGCTGAGTCAACCCTGAGCCAATGAGATTTGAACAGCCGAACTGCAGAACTGCAGTCAGCTGAAGTAGCCTGCAGTGCTGCATTTAACCACTGCGCCACCTCGTTTTGAACTTCTTTGATGGATTAGCCTACATATGCTTCTACTTTGCAGATGGTTCCAGGCAGTGGTGGGATTCCAAATCTTTTCCTACTGGGTCTATGAGAACGTGCTTCGCGCCTGCGCACAGCACTCCAAGACCACCCTCTGTGTCAGCACTGGTGAGCTGAGTTGTTGTTTACTTCAGCTGATGTGGGGCAATCCACTCTGTTGCATGAATCAGCTGAGCTGAAAAAACAAAGGAATATAGGACAGGAAACAGTGGGGTTGGGAGGGCAGGGCCAACCAGAAGTGGTATTTGCTGGTCCTCCAAACTACTCAAAATTTCTGCTACCAGTTCACCCGAAATGATCTGAACTGGCTGAATATCACCTCTGGTTCCAAGTCTTCCACATCCAACACATCAGAGAAATGTACATTTCTGATAGCTGTACCCATTTTATTTGGATGGCAAAGTCTGCAATGGGCCATATCCACTGAACGACTCATGTGACAATGAGATGGGCAGCACACAAATTTAATAAATATATGTCTCAATAAAGGAGAGACTTTGTAAAATTTGTAAGGTTGAAATGAGAGGTCCCTCATGCTCTATGATCTTGTTTTTTTTCTTCAGACTTTTCCTTACCCAAACCAAGCAAATCCATTAGTTCTTGTGCTAGCACTGATTATCCTCACTAGCATTGATGATGCTACCCAGCTTGGGTAATGAAACATCTGCAAGAAAAGAACCAAGCTCAAAGACCACCAAGGATCCCTCACATAAATGTTTAATAAAGAAAAACTAGCTTAATCATTGCACAGTAGTTTCACCAAATTGACATATGAAAGAAAAAGTTAATTGTTTCTTAGCTTCCATTGATATCAGTATGATTTTTAAAAATCCAGATTGCCTTTCGCTTTTATAGTTTCATCCAAGAGTATGAGATTTGTATGCATGATAGTTACTCATTAATCTGAAATTTTGTACTGGAATTTGTATTTATATCCATCTCAAATCATGGTGAATTCAAATATACCCTGGAAGAAACTTAGAAACTTGGAATAACAGAGTTGGAAGGGATCTTGGAGTTAACCCCCTGCTTAAGCAGGAAATCCTACACTACTTCAGACAAATATTATCCAATCTCTTCTTAAAAACTTCCAGTCATGGAGCATTTAAAAATTTCAGAGGTAAGTTGTTCCACTGGTTAATTGTTATATCAGGAATGTTCTCCTTAATTCTAAGTTGCTTCTCTTCTTGATTAGTTTCCATCCATTGTTTCTTGTCCTGCCCTCAGGTGCTTTGGAGAATAGCTTGACTCCCTGTTCATTGTGGCAACCCCTGAGATATTGAAACACTGCTATCATGTCTCCCCTAGTCCTTATTTTCATTAAACTAGACATCCCCAGTTCCTGCAACCATTCTTCATATGTTTTAGCCTCCAGTCCCCTAATCATCTTTCTTGCTCTTCTCTGCACTTTTTCTAGAGTCTCAGCATCTTTTTTATATCGTGGCAACCAAAACTGAATGCAGTATTCCAAGTGTGGCCTTACCAAGGCATTATAAAGTGGTATTTACACTTCACATGATCTTGATTCTATCCCTCTGTTTATGCAGCCTAGAACTGTGTTTGCTTTTTTGGCAACTTCTGCACACATAAGAGTGGGGCATGCAGATAGAAATTTCCAGTGTTGGTTCTTCTCAATGCTGAACTCTGCGAAATGATTGGAAAATATCTCTTCCCCAGGGAAATTCTCAGAAATGGAATTTTCTCTAATTTATCTGCCAAGAAGAAATGTAATTTATTATTTGCAAGCCTACATATTTTCTGCCTTTCAAATGTAGTCTCAAGACTAACAAGAATTCACAGTACACATGCATAAATATAACAGATTTTATAAGAAAAATAAGTGTGGAGAAAGGGAACATTTTCTGTCCTTATGACCTTCATCAACCTTAGTTCTGTTTTGGTTTATTTTTAAATAAAATACTTTAAGAGAGGAGTGTCTTTTTCAGTACTGTAGCCTCTAAAATGATAACATAAATATGGGTGAATAAAAATATTTTATTGGGATTTTGTTTAGGACAAGGAAAAAAACCATTTATTTTAATAATTAATTATTGATTGATCAATCGATCCATGCAATAAACTTGCAAGTAAGCATTAAACATTTTAAGAACGCTGCAAAGTTATAAAATATAATGTTTTCATGCAACTAAATAAAGCCACTAAAATTTAGAAGTTTATATGTAATAGGAAAAGCAAATTTGTTTCCTTTAGTCTGATTCCTAAAATCTGGATATCATTTTAACCCTATCCAATTTCATTCTTCAAAGTCAGAAGGAATCAAAGAAAGAGACATTTTCTTTTCTTAATGTAGCTTTTCTTAAGCTTTCTTTGCAGGTTGCAAAACACTGGACATTTTTCTTGACAATTTCTCTCTCAGAGCAGTCATACTAGATAATCAGCCTATTCCTCACCTATTTCCACTTTTTCTCTGCAGAATGATCATTAATTGAGAGCATCAGAGCTTCTCCTAGGTGTCCACTTACAAATAAATAAATAAATGATTCCCCTTTCCTAACAAATGTACATCCTCACAAATGTAAGAAGTGAGAGATAGTTCAGGCTTATACAGAGCTTGGGTACCATCCTACCATTTTGAAAAGGAACATAAGCAGTGGTGTGTTGAGGACTCATAAAGTCCTCGAGTTACGATCGGGAGGTCAGCAACAGACCAGGCTGCGCCCTGATTGGCTGAGGCGCAGCATAGCCTGTGGCTAGCCGCTAAAGCCATCCTGATTGGTCAGGGCGCAGCGTCAGCAGTTGCCAGACGCTTGGAGAGTGCCCATTGGTCCGTTTGTTCTTGCTGCCTGCATTGTCAAGTGGAGGATACATTTGAATTGCTGTCAAACTAACTTGAAAATTAACCTGAGTTCTGTTGTAGTCCTGGCTCTCGTGTCTTCTCTACCCTCGATCCACTAAATGGTGGGATTCAACCAATGTAACAACCGATTCACGGAGTGCAGACTTTGCACACCCACTCCACATACTCATAGTGCATTTGAAAACAGCTCTAAAACTTACCTTCTACTGCCTCCCCGGTGAGTAAAGCAGCTGAGACAGGGCATTCTGCTCTGCTGTGCTTATCAGCTGGGTTCAAACAAAGGAAATATAGGACAGACTAGTGCAGGCACAGGAGGGTGGGGCCAACTGATCACCAGAACTACCAGTTTGCCCAAACCAGTCTGAACCGGCTGAATCCCACACCTGATAAGAAAAAAAAAGACTTTTCTTCTATGTTTAGGAGACCATGGGAGTCACCATCCACATTGTGGGAATCATTGCTCAAAACTACTTTATTCCCAAGCTGGGTTTCACTACCGCCGCAAAAAAAAATGCTCAGAATGGATTTCAGATGATAAATGGAAGAAAAGCTGCTTTTACCATTTAGGTTCGGCAACGAAAATATAGTCCAGAATTTCTCAGTCTTTGTGACTTTGTGATAAAAGGGCTAGCTGTCAGGCAGGCCAACGATGGATTTGTACATAGTTGTCGAATAAAGAGCTGTTGTTGTCACTGAAGCCTCAGTCCTGTCTTATCTGTTCACCCTATCTAACAATTTATAAGTTTTCTTCACCAAGAAGGAGACTAGCATCATAATACATACCAACAATTTCAGATTTGGTCTTCTTTTTGTATGAGTTTGTGTTTCTGTTTCTGGGGGTTTCTCTCTCTGTGTACGTTCTATGTGTCTCTCCCTCTCAATTTTTTTTATACCATCTCAATCATATGACTTTTTGTACTGTTAATAGATAAAATTTCACCAATTAAAACCAGAAACATAACAATAAAACCAACAATAATAAAAGTCTAAGGACTAAATGACATATATAATTCTATAAGTGTTTTCTACTTTACAAAGCCTTTAAATAATCATTACATAATTAAAGGAACAAGGAGTCTTCAGTCTAGAAAAGAATAGAAAATCATAATTATATCCATGTGTTATGTGGCTTCCCTCACTGTATATAATGACTTCAACCACTATGACACTTGATTGTGGCAAAAAAATAAAAATAATAAAAATTAAGTACATTTGTTCATCACCATTTACCTAACTTATCTAGCTTTAGCCTATTGAAATCAATAGTACTTAAACTATTATGTTAGTTTTAAATATGGCTGACACCCTGTCTTTGTCTTAAAAACACTAAATATATTTATAACATTTAGTTTATTTTCATGTGACACTTTTTGCTCATGCTGATACATTAGCAAGTTGAAGCCATTTAAGCTTCACTAGGTTAATGTAGATCATATGTCCCAAAGGGACTTTTTCAAGAGGCAACTGGACTTTCTTTTTTCATGAAGACAAAGGAAACTCCAGAAAATTTCTTGGATGAGAAGTCAAACGTTTTCAAGGAAAAGCAAAGAATATCCAGTTGCCTCTTGAGAAATCACTTTTGGGACAACCATGACGTGGATAACTGAGAATCTCCATAGACATTTAAGACCAGATTTTTAAAACTTGATTTTTCATTCATTTTTTAAAAAGAAAATTAGAAATCCTGCCAATTTACCATAAGAAAATGTGAGCATTCAAATAATCTAATTGTGGGTGGAAAAAATTACTCTGAAATAGAAATTCTTTTTTAAACTTAAATTGTACGTATAAGCAATTGCTAGGCTTTTGGATGATCAAAGAGAATTACACTGCAGTTAGTTTGTTTGACAGATGTTAGCATTTATATTCCTAATCAGATGTTACAGTTTTGATTATTGGAAATGAGAACAACTTGCTTGCTTTTAATGTTCTTTTTGATATTTGAATAATATGAGAAAAGAACTTAGACATCTAATGACCCCCCCAACTATATATTATTATATAGCATAAAAGGTAAAGGTTCCCTTGTACATGTGTGCTAGTCATTCCCAACTCTAGGGTTCGGTGCTCATCTCTGTTTTAAAGCTGAAGAGCTAGCGCTGTCCGAAGACGTCTCCATGGTCATGTGGTCGGCATGACTAAACACTAAAGGTGCACAGAACGCTATTACCTTCCCACCAGAGTGGTCTCTATTTTTCTACTTGCATTTTTATGTGCTTTCGAACTGTTAGGTTGGCAGAAGCTGGGACAAGTAACAGGAGCTCACTCCATTATGCGGTGCTAGGGATTCAGACTGCTGAACTGCGGACCTTTCAGATTGACAAGCTCAGCGTCTTAGCCTCTGAGCCACCACATCCCTCATTATACAGCATACATATACTGAAAAAATAGGAATATGCCTTTTATAGCATATGGTAGAAACATTAAAATGATTTATTTTTTTGCAGATCTTTAGTAAGGCTGAAAAACAATATTGCAGATGGGGATCTTGCTTTTTAACACATCTACCAAGCATAATGAAATATCCCTACTTGTTGATTACATTTCCAGCATAGCATTGGAGAACATTTATACATGCTAGACAATTTTTTGCTATGATATGCACCAGCTACACATCATTATAAAAATTCTCTTTAGCACTATAACATGATTTAAATTTAAATTCTTTCAACCAGATTTGAAAGAACCACACCGACCCATTTGCAATTTATAAGCAAAGTTTTAATCCATTTTATCATAAATTCACTTGTTCTTCTGTTTTATATTTTAATAAAAGTGGATATATTTTAGCAATAACATATTCATCATTTGTACATTTCCATTTCAAACTCCATTTACATTGTTCATAACCAAAAATTCTTTTATCTGCTTTAAATCTTTCTAATAATTGTATGAACAATAACCGTTGAGAATCCATGACCAACTTTTCTTCCCTTGTCTACATTCTCCTTGATAAAATTCTAATATATTAAAGTAAGTCAACCATTTACGCCTAGTAATCATTTCTCTTCTATAAAATATTTCCTGTGCTGAGAGTCATAAAGATATTTTTGGGTGAAACCCATTTGTTCCATATTTTCATCATGGCCTATCTGACAAAAAATATATTTTTTTAAAAAAATAGTCAACATTAATTTTACAGTTACTGTACCACCCAAATCTTAAGCCATGTCTTTCTAACTCCAAAAACCTTCTGTTTCTTGGCAACATGCATATTTTCATCCACACCAAATAGCAGGACGAAAAATATAATTTCAAATCAGGTAAACCCAATCCTCCTCTTTCTTTTGTATCTTGAAATACCTTGTGTTTACCGTATTTTTCGGAGTATAAGACGCACCGGAGTATATGACTCACCAAGGTTTTGAAGAGGTAATTTTTTTAAAAAAAGGTTTTGCGCTCTGCAAACCTCCCAAAAACGGCCTGTTTTTCACAAAAATGGGGCCCGTTTTTTTTTAAAGGGCATGAATAGACCTTAGGAGGCTTGTAGAATGCTCCTGATGGGGTGAGGGGGGCAAAATTGAGCAAAAATGGCTCATTTTTTGCAAAAATGGGCTCATTTTTGCCAAAAAGGGTCCATTTTTTGCCAAAAAAGGGCATGGATAGCCTTTAGGAAGCTTAGAGTGCTCCTGGGAGCTGGGGAGGGGGCAAAATTGAGCAAAAAAATGGCTGATATTTTGCTCATTTCTGCTCTCCCCAGCCACTAGGAGCTCTCTGAAAGGCTCCTACAAGCTATGCACGGCCATTTTGGTGAAAGGGGTGGGGCTTTGAGAGGCAAAAATACTATAGTCAGTGTATAATATGCACCCAGATTTTCAGCCTCTTTTTTGAGGGAAAAAGGTGCGTCTTATACTCTGAAAAATACGGTAAATGAAGCTTTTTTTCCCCCTCTTGCTGCATAAATTTACATATATCTTTCTGTTATTGTTTTAATGGTACATCAGATGCCAAAACTGGTACTTTCTGAATAACATTCTAGGCAAGACATTCATCTTAATGACAGAAATTCTCTCCAACAATGAATTGTGTTTACTTCCATGTTAGTATTCACTTTATAATGTGACATTTTAAACATATTCCGTGGACACCTCTGAGTTTAATGATTTGATTGACTGTAGGAAGCATTCTGTATTTTATGCAATTTTCTACTTTTTGCTTTCTCTTTCTCAGTCTGTATTTTTTGCCTGAATTTTGTTGTAGTTCAGAACTATACCATATACTACAGTCATTTTATTATTATTCAGCACAAATTGTACATTTTAGAATATTAACTCTGTATTTCGCAAATCTGTTTTTTTTTAAAAAGTAATGCATGTAATGCATTCTACAGCATAATTCTAGTAAATTTAAATTGATTATAAATGAGCGCAAATCATCTGAGTGAACATCATGCAGGAATAACTCTATTACGGGATGCAAGATTTATTCTTTGACAGATATAATGCAGAAGAAGTACATAACAGGAAAAGTACATACCAAAAGAGTGCATTAGGATAATAATCCTTAAACACTTATAAATATTTATGTAATTTTTAAAAGTAATTTGGAAAAGTGATCAAATACAATTTATAATTGGTTAAATGAACCAAATAAAATCTTCTATGGAGATTCTCAGTCATCCAGGTCATGGTTCTCCCAAAAGTGCTTTTTCAAGAGGCAACTGGACCTTCTTGTTTTTTCTTTGAAAACATTTCACTTTTCATCCAAGAAAATTCTTCAGCTCTGATCGGATGATGGGGAATGGAAGGATTTATACTCCTTGCAGACAGCTGGTGATTTGCCTTCTTTTAGAGAGTCATTGAGGCCACTTGGAGGTTTATTTGTGTTCTCAGTGTCACCTGAATAGTGCAAATGGGCGTGGAGGCTTCTTAGAACTGCTGAACTGCTGCAACACAGTTTTCTAGCAATTCCAAAAAGGCTCGACATATACAGAATAGCATACAGAACTGTATGCTTCTGAACCAAAGCTGTGATAAGAAGAGATGAGATGAGACAGGATGAGAAAAGAAGAGCTTAAAAATGATAAAAAGAAGTCAGAATGTTTATAAAAGCTTTTATCTTATCATTTTGGAGGTTGTATAACAATGAGATGAAATTATCCTAAACTAATAAATAGAAATACATTACAGAGACCAACAGGAATAATAATAGCTGTAGGTTAGATTAAGGTTAGATTAAGAATATCTATATCTATGTCTATATCTATATACCTATACCTATACCTAATCTATAACTAATCTGTATATATATATATATATATATATATATATATATATGTATGTATGTATGTATGTATGTATGTATGTATGTATGTATGTATGTATGTATGTATGTATGTATATGTATATGTATATGTATATGTATATGTATATGTATATCTAATCTCCTTTCCCTCCCTCTCCCCTCTCTCTACATACATACATACATACATACATACATACATACACACACATGTATATCTATATCTATATTTATATCTATATTTATATCTATATCATCTATATCATCTATATCTATATCTATATCTATATCTATATCTATATCTATATCTATATCTATATCTATATCTATATCTATATCTATATCTATATCTATATCTATATCTATATCTATATCTATATCTATATCTATATCTATATCTATATCTATATCTATATCTATATCTAATCTATATCATCTATCTCTATATCATCTATATCTATCTACCTATCTACCCATCCATCCATCCATCCATCCATCCATCCATCCATCCATCTATGTATCTATCTATCTAGATATCCATCCATCCATTCAAGATAAGTGTCAACACATGAGCAAAACCAGAAATTTTGAACACATATTTAATATCATAACACAATATACAACAATGAAACTTTCATCATGATGTCTTGACACATATTTCATCATAACTGTGGTTAGGCTTAAACCCTAGTAGTAGAAACGGCATAGTACACAATACGAAAGAGATATTTCATGGAAGAAAGAAATATTATATTGCATTCAAGAATGGGATGGGATGTGTTTCACATAAAGTTTGATGAAAGTTGTTAACAACATAAAGATTTAATGATGATGACATTTCAGATAGACTATTACCTTGTCGATTTGTATTTTTTTAAAAAAAAAACACCTCCAACAACATGAACATTTCTGTTCCTTATAATAAATCAGTACAGTTGGTTTATGATTAAGAAAATTGTACAATATGTTGCATACCCTGAATGGATACAAATTAGCTGCTATTAGCTAGCGGAGGAAAAAAAACCCACAAATAAATAACTTTATGCTTACTTAAGCCCAAGAAACCAGAATACCTTTATTTACATAACTGTGGCTATTTTAATAGTGATAGAATCATGTTAGCTCTATCTGGTGGATATTTGCAAAACTGCAACTTGCCTAGAGTTATTCTCTCATCTGTTAACATGCAGTATCTACAAATCACACAAAAGTAAGAACATTGTATGAGAATCCTAGGTTGTTTGGGTTTAAAAATGTGTAGTGTGCTCAACTTCCAAAGGTTGAATTCAATTTCAATCACTTTCCTAGATTTTCCATGGAAATCTACTTCCACATTGGATTTTAAATTCTTTACATTTCTGTTATTCCCTCAATAAATATCAGAAAGAGAAAAACATATTGGTAGGTATGTCAGGATGAGAAATGGGAACATGGTTTATTTAATGTGCTGCTCTGCACCCAGTTTGCAGTGCTACCACTTCCACATTTAGATTACTCCAGTTCTGAAGGGAAAATAGCTTCAGTGTGCTGATCTAGGCATCCTCCAAAATCACAAAGCAGATTCCTCGTCCCAACAAAACCCAGTCTACAATTCCTACCCCCTTTTATTAAACGAATGTGAATTCCTCTCCTTCACATTCAGCGAAGGCCTGGTAAACAGTCTTTCAAAGGTGAATTTATGACCACAGACCTTATCTAGCTTGGAAAGCTGCCATGTAAATATTTTCAAAATGCAGTGCTGTGCAAGGAAAGATTTAGCACAGAGTCTCTGAGATTCAGGGACAGATCTTCACACTCCTGAAATGAACAAATGGATTGTTTCCTGCAAAATTCCACTCCCTTTTTTGCTCCTCTTTTATTTCCTATGGGAGGGGCCATTCACCATCCACCAGTGGCTTTACTCCCAAATTGACCCTGATTTCTTAGCTGTTCTTTTCTTCTGGCAGCTCTACGCATATGCACACTGGGAACAGGCTCCAGCTGTTCCTCTGCCTCACTGCTGTCTACCTCCCAAGGCAGTTGAGAACTGCCAGATGGCCTTGGCCCCATCTCTGCCTCTGACACAGAGCCATCGTCCGAGCCGAGGATTGGTCCATATTCCTCCCCAACCTCCTCACTATCCAACCTTGCTGCCATCTCCACTGGCTATTGGCGGGCCACAACACTCGGAAGAATTGTTTTTGTTATTTGAAAAATAACAAAAAGAAGATATTAGTAATTGGAACAGAATCAGTGTTTGAAAATGTGGATGGACTTTCAAACCAAAATCAGGAAATAGATGCAATAGCAATAGCAATAGCAGTAGACTTATATACCGCTTCATAGGCCTTTCAGGCCTCTCTAAGCGGTTTACAGAGAGTCAGCATATTGCCCCCAACAATCTGGGTCCTCATTTTACCCACCTCGGAAGGATGGAAGGCTGAGTCAACCCTGAGCCGGTGAGATTTGAACCGCTGACCTTCTGATCTAGCAGTAGCCTGCAGTGCTGCATTTAACCACTGCGCCACCTTGGCTCTTGTATTCATGTAAATAGTTCAGCTTTAATCTAGAATGAATTGTCTACCAATGTACTGAAATTGCCTTTCCCCATAAATCATGCTGCAGAAAGAAAGATTAGACATAAATAGATATATAGATGAAGAATGAAAAAGAGGGAGAATTTATATTTTACTTTATAACCGTAATTTACACATATTATCACTCCTGATCCAGATATATTTGTCTCCAAAGCTACACAAATATATCCTTTCTGAAGGCTCAATATACCTTTCCTCTTAGGAAGAACAAGAGAAACCAAAATGCCTTGCTTCAATTTTGAATAAGATTTTGAAAATAAAGTGTTTTGAATCAACAAAGTGTTGGGCTAGGATAAAAAGCATTTCTTAAAAAATGAAAAAAAATGCAATTGATTTCTTTCCTTCAGCCATTATCTCAACACTCAGGAATACAGAGTTAGGAGTAGATGAAATACACTTTCCACAATTCTGGTTGCTATTTTACATTGTTTTATTACTGATGTTGATAATTTGTTCTTGTTGTAAAGCACATTTTTTTTCTGTAAATAAACTTCTGTTCAATTTAAACTATTGTAAACTGTGTAAAAATGTGAGAAGTGAATGCTTTTTGAAAAATAAAAACAGGTTGACTAAAAAGCTTGAAGTACAAGAGGTTTAGAAATAAGCTGATATGCTTTTCGAAAGAATTATTTTCCATTCTGCTTTTATTCTTTCTTTTAGCTTTCTTCAGCTAAATTCCTTGAAGCTGTAATCTGATCAATAGAAACATGGTACAAAGGGAAAACTCATATGGTACGGTACAATGTGTTAATAAGGCCATCAGAAAAAGGAACAACAAAAAATCCTGTGCTAGCCAGATACTCAAAACTCCATCTAATAATCAACCATATTTTATTAGAGAGGTGCTTGAAAAGTTCTTAACTTAAAGGACTCCATCAGGATGGTCATTTATTCACCTGCCTTCGTTCCCAAGAGATTGTGGTGCTTTCATTTGTTTTAGCATTCCAAGGGAATAAAATGGTGGATTGAGGATTGATGATTTAAGAGCCATGGTGCAGTTGTTAGAATGCAGTATTGCAGGCTAATTCTGCTGGCTGCCAACTGCCAGTTTGGCAGTTCAAATCTCACCAGGCTCAAGGTTGACTCAGCCTTCCATTCTTCTGAGGTCAGTAAAATGAGGACCCAGATTGTTGGAGGCAATATGCTGACTCTGTAAACCGCTTAGAGAGGGCTGTAAAGCAGTATGAAGCGGTATATAAGTCTAACTGCTATTGTGATTGCGATTGATTCAGTAACCCCAATTTAGTCTTTCAGGTTTTCCAATAGTCACTCTTATGTAACTGCAGACAGGTAGTCCTTGACTTACAACCAAAATTGGGATAAGATCTTTTGTCACTAAGCAATGTGATTAAGTGAATCCAATCCAATTTTATCAACATTTTTGATGTGATCATTAAGCAAATGGCAATGTTATTAAGCAGAATCAGTTTTTTCCCCTTTGACTTTGCTGCTGGAATTCTCCTGGAAGGTTGCAAATGGTGATCACGAGACACTTTAACCATTATGAATGCATGTCATTTGCTAAGCACCCACATTTTGATCACATGGCCACTGTGTGATCGCTGAAAGTGCAAGAATCAGTCAAAAGTTCCTTTTATTCAGTGTCGTTGTAACTTTGAACAGTTGTTAAACAAATGATTGTTTGTTGAGAACTATCTGTAGGCATGCTCAGAAGGTCCAAAGTAATCTTAAATGTGTGTGTATCACTGACCATGATTCCAGTCCCTTTTTTTTCCAGCAATGGATTTGTTGATGTCTCTCTTTCAGAGCCGACATGCACTGTAATTGTGGCACTGAGGAATACACTTGCTGTTTTAGGGGGGAATAACAGCATATAGCTTATCAAATTGATGCTTCCTTTGATACTTGTCACCAAAAATGCACAAGAATGGCAAGGGGGAAGGTGGTATGGTTGGAACAGTTTTTAAAAAGAAGGGAAATGTAGAGACTTTAATTTAGACCAGGGGTGAAATCCAGCAGGTTCTGACAGGTTCTGCTATTGGAGAACCGATAGCAGAAATTTTGAGTAGTTCGGAGACTGGCAAATGCCACCTCTGGCTGCCCCCAGAGTGAGATTGAAGATTTTACAATACAATACAATACAATAGCAGAATTGGAAGGGACCTTGGAGGTCTTCTGGTTCAACCCCCCTGCCTAGGCAGGAAACCCTATACCATTTCAGACAGATGGCTATCCAACATCTTCTTAAAGATTTTCAGTTTGGGGGCATTCACAACTTCTGGAGGCAAGCTGTTCCACTGGTTAATTGTTCTAACTGTCAGGAAATTTCTCCTCAGTCTAAGTTGCTTTTTTCCTTGATTAGTTTTCACCCATTGCTTCTTGTTCTATACTCAAGTGCCTTGGAGAATAGTTTGACTCCCTCTTCTTTGTGGCAACCCCTGAGATATTGGAACACTGCTATCATATCTCCCCTAGTCCTTCTTTTCATTAAACTAGACATGCCCAGTTCCAGCAACCGTTCTTCATATGTTTTAGTCTCCTGTCCCCTAATCATCTTTGTTGCTCTTCTCTGCACTCTTTCTAGAGTCTCCACATCTTTTCTACATTGTGGTGACCAAAACTGAGTGCAGTATTTCAAGTGTGGCCTTACCAAGGCATCATAAAGTGGTATCAACACTTCACGTGATCTTGATTCTATCCCTCTGTTAAAGTAGCCTAGAATTGTGATGGCTTTTTTGGCAGCTGCTGCACACTGCTGGCTCATATTTAAATGGTTGTCCACTAGGACTCCAAGATCCCTCTCACAGTTACTACTATTGAGCAAAGTACCACCTATACTGTACATGTGCATTGCGTTTTTCTTGCCTAAAGGTAGAACCTTACTCTTTTCACCATTGAATTTCATTTTATTAGATAGTGCCCAATGTTCAAGTTTGTCAAGATCCTTCTGTATCTTAAGCCTATCTTCTGGAGTGTCAGCTATTCCTGCCAGCTTGGTGTCAGTATCCTTTGCAGTATCCTTTCCCTGGAATGGGATGGGAATGGGGATTTTGTAGCATCCTTCCCCTGGAATGGGGAGGGAATGGAGATTTTACAGTATCCTTCCCTGCCACGTCCATCAAGTCACGCCCACCAACCCACACCATGCTCACTAATACCCGCCCACAGAATCGGTAGTGGAAAAAAATGATTTTCAGCACTGATTTAGACCCTTGAATTTTCTATTTTTAAACTCAGGATGTAATTGAAATATTAGGTCAGTTATAAGAACTAAAATGTTGCAAAGCAGAGTGATCAAAATATAACTCCAGAGAAGGTTGCAGGAACAAGCTTTCAGAGATAAGGAAATTAATTATAAAATTAGATGAGAATCAGAGGACAGCAGCCGGAGATAAGAAAATTAAGAATTAAGTGCAATGTAGCAACTCAAGTCTGACCCAGCAATATAACAGGTCAACTAAAGGACAGCTAAGACCATGCATGTTTGAATTATGGGGGAATATTGCTTGCAAATGATAAAAGAGAAAGATGTGTACGTTTCGGTTGGAAGGATCTTTTCACATGGTGAAAACAAGTGTGTGAGCGATAGTGTGAAATGCTTGAGCAAGTGTAATTAATAAAATAAAATGTGCATATTCAACAGAGACTTCCCATGTGCTGGATATTCCCTTGAAACTGCATAAGATGATGAACTCCTCTTTCTTACTGAAGGTGTGCGAGGATGTCTTGTGATAAATCCCATCCATTTCCACCAGGAAAAGGTTATATGTCGTGAAGCCACTGTTGAACCTATCTAGTCTCTATACTTATCCAGTGGAATGCTAGGGGTACAGTTAGCACATGTGCTTCTGATGTTGTATGACAGTCAATGAATGAACTATAAGAGGAGATTCCAGGCTACAACATTTAGTTGATGGACAATGTGGGTAGCAGCTGAATATTCATGGTGAATTTATTAGTAGGTATGATGAGGGATGCAGTGACTCAGTGGCTAAGAGCTTGTTGATCAGAAAGGTGTGCATTTCAGTGGTTTGAATCCCTAGTGCCACGTAACAGAGTGAGCTCCCATTAGTTGTCCCAGCTTCTGCCAACCTAGCAGTTTGAAAGCATGTAAAAATGCAATTAGAAAAATAGGCATCACCTTTGGTGAGAAGATAACAGTGTTCCATGCACCTTTGGCATTTATCATGCTGGCCACATGACCACGGAGACAACTTTGAACAGCGCTGGCTATTTGGCTTTGAAACAGAGATGAGCACTGCCCCCTAGAGTTGGGAACAACTAGCACATAATTGCGTGGGGGAACCTTTACTTTTTATGATGAGTTGAAAAGCAGAGAAGCTTGAAGGGATAACTCTCATGAAAGTGAGATGTTGGATGATCTGCAGGGATTTGAGAGATTTAATTTCAAGCAACCATATACGCTCTACATGGGGCAGCCCTTGAAGAGCATTCGGAGACTTCAGCTTGTCCAGAATGCAGCCGCACAAGCGATTGTGGGTGCACCTCGGTACACCCACGTTACACCTATCCTCCACGAGCTGCACTGGCTGCCTGTTGGACTCCGGACGTGCTTCAAGGTGCTAGTCGTTACTTTTAAAGCCCTACATGGTATCGGACCTGGGTACTTGAGAGACCGCCTCCTGCCAATTACCTCCCTATGACCAATTAGATCCCACAGATTAGGCCTCCTCTGAATACCATCAGCTAGCCAATGTCGACTGTCAACCCCTCGGGGGAGGGCCTTCTCTGTGGCTGCTCCGGCCCTCTGGAACAATCTCCCTGTGGAGATTCGGACCCTCACCACCCTTCTGGCTTTCCGCAAAGCCGTCAAGACCTGGCTGTTCCAGCAGTCCTGGGGCTGATGAGTGCCCAGCCCCACTCGAATTGTTGTGATTGTTATGTAGCTTTTAATCTGTTTTTTATATCTTTTTGTCTTGTTTGTTTTTTGTATCTCCCCCTTCCCCACTTGTTTGTTAGCCGCCCTGAGTCCCTCGGGAATAGGGCGGCATACAAGTATAATAAACATAACATAACACATAAACATACATATAAATTCAGAACCCCATTTTTCAAAATTCCATTGATGACACGTTACATATAATGGGATAAAGTGGGATAATTTGCAAAACTGGATAGATCATGTTAAAGAGGTTAAAATTCTGGGAAGGCAAAGATATACAAATATTTGAACTTGCATCAACTCAAAACAAAGACATAAAACTGGTGGCCCTGCCTTCCAAGCAGAACACTAAATGTGTATAATGTTAGATAGATTTTCTTATTATAAAAACAAAACAAAACTGCTTCCATGAATCTGTTACCATTAAATCTTAAAGATTTATTAACTGGATTGTTTTAGAAACAATGGAATATAGTACGGTCTTTGAAAAGGGCCCAAGGAAAGCATATATACTTCTCCAATAGAGAACATTATTATAAATTGTGAAGAAAAGTTGTGCCTTGTGAAGAAAAGCTTTATAGTGACTAAGGCAGTTTTCCAGGAAAAGTATATTTTGGGGGATCAAATTATTTATTTAAGAAATAACCTTGCAAGGCTGAAGAGAACTCAATGGGAATTATATTACTTCTGGGAAGATAAAATGATTAAGCACTGCAAAGATCCAACAGTTTATAACTTTTAAAATTCAAATAAAAACTTACTGAAGAAAACAAAACTCTCAAGGACAAATAGAAAACCTGTTGTCCAAACTTCACAAACATACAAAGGAGAAACCATTGGAGAATTCTTAAAGAGCTCGAAACTAAGTTAATGCATAATGTAAAGCATAAAGCAAAACAACAAACACAAAGCTTTTTAAAGAGATGCTAGGAGTGCAACTTAAAGGCATGAATTCCAATATTGCTTAAAATCACACAACTATTATGGGCAAGGAATTGAGTGATTGTTGTATATATCGTCTAGACTCCAGAAGATCTGCACTGTTTTCTTAGTGGACATCTACAGAATTTTTTTGGGGGGGAAACACTCTTTAATGTTCTCAAAGGTTGCAGCATCTTCAAAATTAGGAAGACTCATGATCTACCTTTTGACTTCCCACTGCCCCGTTCATGGACAGTTTCTGCTGAGGTTCACCAGCCAAGTACAAAGGCATAACCACATCTTCAGGCCCGCCTAAAAGCTAGCAGGCATAGGACCAATATTAAAGTCTAAGAATATTCCAAGGAGTAAGATGCCAAAACTAAAACGGCTGTCTTCATGAGTCCCATAACATTACATTCCTTTGTAGATGAATGCATTTTCAAGGTGTGAAGCCCTTCAAGGCTTGGGACCAGGTTACCTGAAGGATCATCTTCTCTCAGTTATTTCTATTTGTCCAGTTTGGTCTGGTAGGTTGGGCATACTATGGATCTCACCAGCCAAGGACTGTCAACTGGCAGATACTAAGTGACGTGCTTTCTCTGCTGTCAGTTCTGTCCTCTGGTACATTATCCATTCGGTGATTAAGTTGATCCCAACCCTTTGGCCTTTCATATGGTCATGAAGAGTTGGTTGTGTGCCCAAGCCAACAAAAAGAGGGGCTTTCACATGGAAGAGTGAGTTGACTTATTTTCCAAAGCACCTGAGTGGAAGTTTGTCAAAGAGATATCCAACCTGGAACTAAGGAGAAATTAGTTATCACTTCTGACAGTGAGAATTGACAGTGACAATTAATCAATGGGATTGCTTGTCTCCCAGAATTGTGGGTGCTTCATCGCTGGAGGTTTTCAAGAAAAGATCAAGAAAAGATGGACAACCATTTATCAGGAATGGTATTGTGAAGTTTCCAGAAGGTGACCTAATTAATTTACGAGCCTCGAGACAAAGTTCAAAAGAAATCCATTAATTTATTAGGATCAACATTTTGGCATGTTCTTCTGTGGAGCCAAAACTGATTCCCATTTAATTGCATTTGAACTTTACCCCTCTATCCCCTCCCTTTTGTCTGTGTCATAAATCATATCCACCAATTAGGTTGCAGAAATATGAGATCTTACTCTGGCCGAAGGTATACATGGAATCCTCCCTCCAATGCCAACCTGATAATAGTCATGGCAACGCTTTACAAGTTGACAGGTATAAGGACTCCTGCCATCATCCCTGCTGTGAGGGATGGACTAGAAGACATCCAAGGTCCCTTCTATCCCTAAGATTCTATTGTAATCTAGCACAGAATTAAATTAAATTCCAATGATTTGGGGCAGGAAATATGAAGAAGTGCTACAGAATACTGTATATTAGGCTACCTAAATCACCTACTGAATTATCTTGCCAACACTGAAATGGTTCTGCTTTTCTAGGGACCAGTAAGTGTAATATGTTTTTTAAAAAAATATAGGCTCTTACAGGAATATAATGTTTATAAAGGGATAATACCACAATATTATCACATAGTAAGATGCCAAAGCATTTGTTTACAGAAAAATCTTGTGACAATGGATTCACTATTCTAGTAGGATATTATTTTATTGATGAAACTAAAGGCAATGAATTTGTACCTAGCGGATGGGAAGATTCTGTCACATTTTTAATATTTACCTGAAATATATGATGCATTCCGGTTACATAATGGGCCAAGTAAAAGAACAATATTTAGAACAGGAAGATGTTTTGCTATTAAGTTTTCAAATCAAGAAGTAACATGAACAATTATCCAAGTGAGAAAATTAAGTTGCATTTTAGAAGAAGTTGACAGCGACATTGTAAAAACAATTAAGCCTCTAAAATAAGTAGAGACATTCAGCAAATAATCATAAAAAACCGACCAGCTTCAGAACATGTACTAGTAACAAAAACATATGCTTGTGGTCTAATAAAGTGTTAATGTTATGTTTGTATTACTGACACTATTAAAGATCTTAACAAGGCTTCTATAGGATGTATGGCATGTGTGTCTAAATGTGAGATGTCTAAAGGTAAATTTGTAAACATAATAGAAGAGCTGTGTTAGTCCAGCAGGGATGTCAAACTCGCAATGACACATTGTCATCAGGTGATGTGTCTCAATTTTTTTTCTCCTTCATTAAACTGGGGGTGGGGGTGGCCCGCTTGTGACACATCCGCAAGTTTGACATCCCTGGTCTACAGTAACCCAAAAAAAAGCAATACTTTTTCTACGTCTTCTTCTTTATTGTTCAAAATTTAGGACACATAATGTATTTAAATTCCAGGAATGCAAAGAATAAAACAGGATTTAAAAATTTAGAATAGAATTATGAAATATTGTATTTCATAAAAATATGAGGAATCTTATTCACAAGAGTCATTCAAAGAGAGGTTGGACCTTCATCTCTTGGGAATGCTTTTATTTAGATGTCTATATTGAATAGGCCATTCAATCTGAGCAAGCATCTCTTTGAACTTTCCTATTCTATACTTCTATGCTGTTCTTGTGTCTCAGTATCCACCTGCACAGCATCTGACTGTTTTATTTCCTCACCACTTTTATTATTGATATTTTTATTTTTATGAGATTTACAGTAGAATAGAGCTGGAAGGAAGCTTGGAGGTCTTCTAATCCAGCCCTCTGTTCAAGCAGGAGACTCCATACCATTTCAGACAAGTTGGTTGTCCAGGCTGTTCTTAGAAACCTCCAGTGATGAAGCACCCATGACTTCTGAAGGCACACTGTTCCATGATTTTGTGAGGTTCCCCTACTTTTGAAAGATACAAAAATACCAAGGAACTTTTGAAAGCTACAAAGGTTCCTCTACTTCTGAAGGATACAAAGGCTAATGATATTGCTGTAACTTCTTCAGCTATCCATTGTTTCATTTCTTTGAAGTTCTCCTGGCTGTTATTCCTCCTGGGAGGAGTTTCTTGATTTATTTTTATCTTCACTAAATACATTGAAACGTGGAAAATCAAGAAAGGTGACACATACTGCAGAAATATTTGAATAATTGATCTCTGGGTTGTCACAAACATACTTGATTATTATTATAATCTACTTGATTATGTCATTTTATTTTTTGAGGATTTAATCTTTTTTTAATTTTTAAACAGTTTTTTTCCATCATGCTGAATTTAGTCCAAAGAAACACAGAAGTAATTTTTAACATAAGAAGTCAATAACATCAGTCATGGTTTGTGGAACCTAAATGGAAAAGGGTATGCCCTGCTGTCTTTCATCAACAAGTGCACTTGAAATATAATGATCAGGAAGCCAACTCTCTAAACTAAAGAGGAAATCAGCAGAAATGTTTGAAAGTGTAAATAAAGTCAAAACTGAACTGGATACAAATGTTTTTGTGTGAGTTGACTCCCTATGACTACTTTCAGAGTCCCACATTAACGCACAGCATCAGTGACGTGCAGTCAGGGGAGGCAAGGGAGGCAGGGCCTCACCACTATCATCATGAAAAGAAAAATAAAAGGAAAAAGGCTGAGGTAGTTGCTGCCAGAGTCACAGTGGATGGCTCTGCTTAGTGCTTAACTGTTTTAAAAAGCCTCTAAAAAAAGTGCCCTCTACAGAAGGAGGCGAGAGAACCACGTGCCTCATTTAGTCTATCTTTATGATCACTTGAGCAGAGTTAAGCAAGGGTTAAAAGGTGAAAAGTTCCTTATGTAAGTGAGGCACATGTTCTCTCGCCTCCTCCTGTAGAGGGCACTTTTTTAGAGGCTTTTTTTAAACAATTAAGTAGAGTCATCCATTGGAGACTCTGGCAGCAGCTAACCCAGCCTGACCTCAGCAGCTCTTGCCTTTTTCTTTTTACATTTTTACATTTTCATCATGGCAGACAAGAGCAGAGTTGAAATCCTCTGTGACACACCTGGAAAAGGTATGTGAGTCGGAGGGAGGGGGGAGGAATTCAAAATTAATGTAATTTGTAAGTAATTGTATTATTGTAAGAAATTTTGTTTGTATGTGTGTGTGTTTTACCCGCCTCTGCTGGCGCATGGACTGGCACTTTATTTCCCAGTCTCGGGGCACCTTTCCGCGGTTCGCCAAGCTCCTGCTCTCCCCTCAAAAGGCAGCCTCGCTGCCGCCTCTCTCTATTTCCTTTGCCCGCTGTCAGTTAAGAACAAAGCCCACGGTGGGGAAGCTGCTTGTTTGTCTGTCTGGGATTCTTTGGGTGTGTGTGGGTGTGTGTGTATGGCGGACATACTGCCGGAATGGCCAAAAGCCTCTTTCTTGACAGCAGCCAAAAGCCGCTTTCTTTCTTTTTGCCTCACCAGCCATAAACCTCACCACACGTCACTGCACAGCATCCTGTGAAAGACAAGGAAAAAAAGGGGTATTTTTGGTCAAGAATTTAATTTTTGCCTTTAGAAATAAAAAAAAAATATGTAAAGAGCATTGCTTGGGGATTTATCGGAAAAATACCTAAGAATAATTATTTGTCTTCCACCGTTAAAGTGCAGAACAGATGCAGTTGGATGACAGTATAGATAAAATGGCAACTAATCACATGGATGAAAGATAGGAACCATCTGCCATGTTTTCTTACAAACTAGAAAATACAAAATGTGATTATAAAACTTGCAAACAAGGTCCACTGATTTCTTTCTTTGCATTTTCACAATATTCTTCTTGTGTTCAAAAAGTCCTACGAATTTCTTCCTTTTCAAATAAAAGCTAAAGGCTTTTAAATAAATTTCATTTTAAATAAAAAGCTTTTTTATTATAGTTTTTCAGTATAATACAATTACCCAAGACAAACAAAAAGAAGAGATAGAAAGAAGATAAATAGAAAGGACATAAGAAAGGAAAGGAAAATATATATGCAAACATGCCTTTCACTCTTCTTTCTATTGAGTAATTATCATCTTAATCTTTTTCCATTCCTCTTAATCCCAGAATCCCAAAACAATAAATTCAACCCTTTCTTCTTTCAACAAAAAGTTCATATAAGATTTCAAATTGAAGCTACATGTTCTCAAGAAGCACTTGTTCACTCTCTATTCAACCTGATGACAAAAACTCACTGACATTGGCTCATCCACATACAAAGTAGAATTTGACTTAATTTGTCTCTTGTTTCCCAAGACTTTGGGAATCTGTAGGAGATGAGCAAAGTAGGCAAGGTTAAGCATTTTTTTTCTTTTACTTCATTCAGGTATCTGAATGTTGGATGAGGGCTAAAAAGATGAAAGTTGCAGTAGATATGAACAGTGATCCCTGAATCCTTTTTCTCTACCAGTTGCACATCTGAAAATTCCAAAGCAGTCACATTTATATATACATTTTATTTGGGCAATTAACAAGCTGTTAAATTATTATGGGCAAATAAGACACAATTTCCCAATAAAGAAATTAAGGCAGGGCTTGAATTTCTAGAAATTTTAAATTTGTTTTTTTTCTTTGCCAAAAATCTGAGATCATAATTTTGAGACCTGCTACTTAAATTCAAACAAGTAGAGACTCTGAATTTTTACTGCTCTCTGGGTATGCCATGGATCAAAAGAAGAAAACTTTGCTAATAATTCAGCCCACCAATAAAGCAAATATGGAATTTGTTTTATTGCTGACTAAAAAACTTTGACTAAAATAACTTTGACTAAAATTGGATGCCATTTTTTTCCTAAAACTTGGCTGAGTTTATTAGACATATACGTTAGGCACAGTTTTGTGATTCATACATCCCTAAAACATTCTTTACATACTTAAGAAACTAACTGTTCTTTAAGAGGTAGTGGAAAAAAGACATTTTCTAAAACCATAGGTTTTTTTTTCAATTTTGGAATCAATATTACATTTTATTAGTATGATAGTTAGTTTGGAGTAAAAAAAAGTTTTCAAGCCGATGCCTTGATGATTTACCCCTTGAAATTCTGATTTGCTTGTTTCATTTTTTCCCCTTTTACAATGTCATTCTCATATTTCCCCCCAGTACTATTTGGAATACATTGTAATTCATCAGAGCTTAGCTGAAATGATTTGGTGCTAAATTGAATTACTTCTAGAATGTGCTGAAGGCCAAGAATGAAATGAAATCCCCCATGCAATGGCTGTACAAGAGGTGGAAAAGGGGCTAACATAAAACTAGAAAATGTGAGACTTCAGATGATTTTATTGGAGATTGCTTGAGTTCTGCAGGGTACTGTTTAAGGTCAAATATTAAAACTTCCAGAATTGAGCTGTGTATGTTAAAGATGTGAGAGTCAGTTTGGTGTAGAAGTTAAAGCATCAGGCTAGAAACTGTGAGACTCTGTGTTCTAGTTGTGTGCATACAGTTATGTGTTACTGGCCAGTCATTGTCTCTCAGCCCCAGGAAGAAGGCAATGGCAAACCAATTCCAAAATCTTCCAAGAAAACTATAGGGACTGACTTGAAGACACCCACAAGTTTCTTATCTCTGATATGTATACATGACATATACATATCACCGATAAGCAACTTCATTTTTAAGTCATGAAGCATCTCAGTATTGTCTCTCTGAACTTTGGTGACACAATGCCTGGTTTCAGTGGGCAATTGTAAGCATGAAATGCCCAAAAAAGGCTGGGAATTAATGTGCTGATCATCTGTGATGCAAAACTAATCTAGAGCATTTGTATCCTTAAAATGAGAAAAAGAAAACCTGCTGCATTTTTTAACCATGATCTCTCTGTGAGTTCACCATGTTATTGAAGCCTACATACCAATCAGTGTTTGATTCACCCTGCCCTTCCCAAATCTACTGTTTGTAGAACTGGACCAATAGATCATGACTTTCTTCAACAAATCTCAAGTTAACAAGAGTTTAAATAAAGTTTCAATAATATGTAAGGATTAAGGTAAAGGTAAAGGTTCCCCTCGCACTTATGTGTTATTTATTCTCGACTCTAGGGGATGGTGCTCATCTCCATTTCAAAGCCAAAAAGCCAGCGCTGTCCAAAGACTTCTGTGAGGTCATGTAACCAGCATGAGTAAATGCCAAAGGTGCACGGAACATTGTTACCTTCCCACCAAAGATGGCTCCTATTTTTCTACTTGCATTTTTTAAAACATGCTTTCAAACTGCTAGGTTAGCAGAAGTACTAGGGATTCAAATAGCCAAACTGCCAACCTTTCTGATCGACAAGCTCAGCGGCTTAGCCACTGAGCCATCACATGTAAGGATTGGCCAGCCTTAAAACAATTCCATAATGTCTATTCCTACCATAGATCTTATTTTTGCCTACTTTCTATATAAGAAGTATAAAGCACACTGATTTGTTTCCTGTTATGGAAAACTGTGAATGACAGATAGCAGTTGTATGAGCTCATTTCCAAGTTTAAGCAAAAATTCTATAAAGAAAATTCAAATAGTTCATAGTTCTCTTAATCTACTTCCTGCTGGTAGGAAATAAAAGAACTTTCTAGAATTAAAGGCCAGAGTTATCCATGCTTCAAAATTGGTTAAGAGGAAATGTTTTTAAACTCATGGAAATGCAAGTACAGAATCCCTTAGTAATTTATTAAAACAACCTGACTTTTTAGGTTTCTGCACAAACCTGAAAAAGGAACTTTAAAAATAGATTTCTGAAAAACAGCAATACCTTCCCTCTTCTCTGCCCCTTCCTCCAAGTTCAAGTAAAGACTGAAAAGAACAAAAACAGATTTTTAAAAGAGAAATTGTTTGTATACAAATAAGTTCTGATTTTTTTTAAAAAAAGATCAGTTGACAAAATACAATATGAACAAAAAATACTATATAAATAACGTCAACAAGAACAAATGTGAATTCTATGAATTTGGAGATTTTAGAAAAGTATCTCGGAATTGCATATGGAAATATATTACATACATATTAATTGGATCAATGTTTACTCCATAGCTCATAACATCAAAAACGTAAATTCTCATATTACTTCTCATTCATTGAAACTAATTTTCTTTTATACTCTTTTCTTATATTGACAATGTATTCCTTTATAAATCCCCAGGTAGTCTTTTGATTTAATTTCATATTCCGTAGACTTAATAAAAAGAAAACTTTAATGTAGCAATTAAGCAGATGTCAGGTTGATTCACAAACAACTATTTTCATTTGATTTCCAATGTATTCTCATATTTAAATAATTAGCCCTACATATTCCCTTGAAATTAAACTATTAATTTCCTTTATTGTGCAAACACTCTTAACAACTACATTATCAGGACTTCTGCTGGGAAAATTAAAAGTCCTACTCCAAAAGAAGTTGCTTTGAAATTCAATTACTTGAAATTCAAGTTCTTGTTTGTTTGTTTGTTTTTTTCCAATGAGCTTGGGGGTGTGTGTTAAATGGATACATTTTGAACCATAAGCATAGTAGCTTTTTTGCTAATTACCTTTGGGAACATGGATCGGCTAATTACAACTTTTTTTTTTCTACCATTCACATCTTGAACTAGGTGTCAAAAGCCTGATTATGTGGCAAGATATTATCTAGACCTGTGATGGTGAACCTATGGAATATGTGCCACCGGTGGCATGCAGAGACTTCTCTGCAAGCACGCCAGCCGTTGGCCCAGTTCAGTCCCATTGCGCATATGCGTGCACCTCCTTCTGGCCAACTGGTTTTTAGGTCACTGCTGCGCATGCACGGTTGGTGGGGCGCATGTGGGGAGAATGTGCATGCATGCACGGGGGGATGGGTACATGCAGGGGTGCTCACATTGCATTTTGGGGCTTCATTGCATTTGAGGCCTTCCAACCTGGAAGCCAAAACTGGGCATGTGGGCACCCCCGTGCCCTGTTTTGGGCCTGAAAAGCCTCCTGCTGGAAGCCAAAAATGGATGAGAGGGTGGGGGGGATTGCATGCATGGGGGCAGGGGAGTGAAGGGGGCCCACGGCACTTGCGTGGGGGTTACGCACATGCACAGGGGCACATGGGGGTGGTCATGCAAGTATTACACACAATGACAAAAATGTTAGCCATTACTGATTTAGACTGTCCCCATGCCACATTGTCCAAATTTGCCAGTGTTGTGATGCCAACGTGGGCATGAGACATTCCATGTGGCCAATCCAAGTATCAGCTGTTGACTGGTATCAGTCTTATCTTCACAGGTTTTCTTCTTCTTTGCTTTGCTGTTAAATTTTGAATTTAAATTTTTTATCTATTGCTGTCATCTGAATATGTGATTCAAAAGTATATAATGAAGAAGATTGAGAAGCCTATCCTATCCTGCAGAGCTGAAGATGAAGCTATTATTCCCCCAAGTAGGAACTTACAACTAGTCTTGTTAGGGTTCAGTTTAATTTAACCCTGTCCTCTCTAGCCAGACTCCAGCACTCTCTAGGCCCGTGATGGTGAACCTATGGCACGGGTGACAGAGGTGGCATGCAGCAGCCTCTCTGATGGCACACGAGTCATTGCCCCAGTTCAGCTCCACTGTGCATGTGTTTGCACCTCCCATTGGCCAGCTGGTCTTTGGGTCTCTGACGTGCATGCACGGGGGTCGGGCCACGTGCAGGGGCCCCTACATGCATGGGGTGGGCACATGTGATGGGCACAGGTGCATGCACAGGATGGGATGGGGTATGTGTGCTTTGGGCACTTGGTCTGGAAAAGGTGAGCTATCACTGCTCTAGGCACTGGAACAAGATCTTGATAGCATCTCATGCCTAGATATATATAGCTGAATTGTATGTTATCAGACTGTATTGATGAAATTCCTCATCCAGAGGCTCCATATACAGTAGATATGAATGGGCAATACAAGATGGGTAAAATTTAGCAAACTTTACAACTCATTAACATCAATATTTAAATATGTGCATGTTTTCATACATATACAGATATTACCCCAAACTGATTACAAGAATTAGGAAAAAAAAACCCACATACAAATAGACAAAGATAGCAAAATAATAATATGTGTTGAGTTAAAAGTTACAAAGTGTTATGGTAATCTTATTTAATATTATCATACGTTGCCTGTCAGATATGAACAACCAGGTGCATACCTAAAGGTCCAATTAAACTGGTTTATTGTTAAAATCCTGCACAGGGATTTTATCAACTAACAGTCAGCGCTTGTTTGGAATTAGATAAGAGTCAATGGAATTCAAAGGGGTGTTGGATTTAGTCTGCTTGTGTCTACATAGGAATTCTAGGCTAATCTCTCTTTTTACTCCGTCCCCATATTCTGCCACTCCTTCTCCTATAACGTCAAAGCTAATGAAGAAATATGATTGCATGAACTGATTGGACAATGTATATATTGGTGGGTAGGGAAGAGCTGGGACCAGTGGTGAAATCAAAAATTTTCCCTACCGTTACTGTGGCCGTAGCTTGGTGGGCATGTGATCAGGTGGGTGTGGCTGCACAACGGACTCACACACAATGTAAAAGGAGCTGGACTTCACACTAAATGGCCCCTGCAACAAGCAGGAACCTCACAGAGTCACAGGGAGCTCAAAAATCAACTATTACACTTTACTCAAAAATAATACAAAGGCTGCAATACTCACACACAATGTAAAAGCAGCTGTACTTCATACAAAATAACCCCTGCAACAAGCAGGAACCTCACAGACAATGAGGCACAGCTGATTGTTGCACAGCTGATCATTGGAACTTTTTTTTTTTTACTCTTAAAAGCATTTTTTACTACCAGTTTGGGCGAACCAGCCAAACTGGTAGCATTTCAACCCTGTCTGTGACTTGTGGACTTTACATTGCTGTGAAATTGACTGCAGCTCCCTTTGAAAGCAATATTTGCACCTAGTCTAGACAGTAGCATTGTGTTCTCTCTCTCTCTGTGAAGTTAAAAAGAAATCTAAGAAGAAGGCAGAGGCAAACAATTATCTCCGGGAAAATGATATGTCATTGTTCATTTTACTTCTCTTAATTGGACCTTTCTTATTGCACAAATGGATCAATTAAAACATATATCTAATATTTCTAATGGTAAAACATATAGAGGATTAGAATTCTTGGGAGAAAAGAACTTTGGAACTGTAAAGAAAGTTACAAAACAGAATATTTCTCCTTTCAACCACTGTTTTATTAAATGGAAAAAGAGTTTTAATTCAAATATATAGGTCATAAGCAGACCTAATAAGGGCTAAAATATGCTTATGTACTTTAAAGTCATATGTATTTCTGCCTGCCTGCCTGCCTGCCTGCCTGCCTGCCTGCCTGCCTGCCTCTCTCTCTCTCTCTCTCTCTCTCTCTCTCTCTCTCTCTCTCTCTCTCTCTCTCTCTCTCTCTCTCTCTCTCTCTCTCTCTCACACACACACACACACACACACACACACACACACACACTCACTCACTCACTCACTCACTCTCTCCACCTGTAGAATGACATAACTGTTAGATTTTCAGATTAAAAAAATGGTCTTGAATTTGTTGCATTTCTTTTGGCAGTGGTTTTCTCCCGGGCTCCCGTCTTTTACTTGTTTTTATTTTTCTGTTTTATGTGCTTGGCACAAATCTCATGGAATTCATCATTCAGAGGCAGCCCAGGAAGAAAGGTGGAAGTAATAAAGAAGAAAATTGCATAGTCAAGTCCTTCCCACCAACCCCCCCTCCCTCTTTTCATAGGCTACAAAGCTTTATTGTTTTTAACGGCATAAAATCCATCCATCCAACCAATATCAATAGAGAGACTCATAAGGATTTCCAAAGCCAAAAAAAAAAAAAAAAACACATCTTAAATTATTTCATTAAACCCACATTTCACAGTGTTGGGACAATAATTAGATTACATGGTATCTTGTGAGTTTTTATTCTGTCAAGAGAGGCAGAGAAAATATGATTTTATTATACATTTGCATATTGCACTATATGGATTCAAGCCCACTTTGGAGAGCTCTTTAGCTCCTTTGTTGCTAATAATGTAACAAATATTTATCGCTCCCGAAGAATGGTAGTAACCCTACTAGATGCATCCAAGAGGTAATCCTGGCCAAAGAGCCTTTGTTTACATGTGCATACACACTCAAAAGACCAGGCAATGGCCTTCAGGAAGTGGTCTTACTGAAACTTCATGACACAGATGCTATGCTGCACTGCACAGATACTCAGTTGTATCTGTCCGCCCCGTGTCAACTCAGTGAAGCAGTGGAAGTGATGTGCCGGTGCCTGGAGGCTGTCAGGGTCTGGATGGGAGTGAACAAGCTTGCCCTCAATCCAGACAAGACCGAGTGGCTATTGATGCTGCCTCCCAAGGATAGTCCAGACATTCCACCTCTTATCCTGGGGGGTGAAATTATACACCCCTCAGAGAGGGCCCGCAATTTGGGTGTCCTCCTGGATCTGCAGCTGACGTTAGAACACCATCTGTCGGCTGTGACCAGGGGGGGGGTTGCCCAGGTTCGCCTGGTGCACCAGTTGCGTCACTACCTGGACCAGGAGGTACTTCAAATGGTCACTCATGCCCTCGTCACCTCAAGACTGGATTACTGTAACACGCTCTACATGGGGCTGCCCTTGAAGAGTGTTCGAAGACTGCAGTTGGTCCAGAATGCAGCTGCGCGAGCGATATTGGGTGTACCTAGATACACCCATGTTACACCCATCCTCCGTGAGCTGCACTGGCTCCCCATTGGTCTCTGGACGCGCTTCAAGGTGCTAGTCGTTACTTTTAAAGCCCTACATGGTTTAGGACCTGGCTACCTGAGAGACCACCTCCTGCCAACGACCAACAAGATCGCACAGGTTGGGCCTTCTCTGGGTGCCGTCGACTGGACAATGCCGGCTGGCGACCCCCCGGGGGAGGGCCTTCTCTGTAGCTGCGCCGGCCCTGTGGAATGATCTACCCATAGAGATCCAGACCCTTACCACTCTCCCGGCCTTCCGCAAAGCCACCAAGACCTGGCTGTTCTGGCAGGCCAGGGGCTGTTGATTAATATCCAGCCCCACTTAGACGGAATGCATGATGTGGAATTTTAATAATTGTATTTTTTATTTAATTTTTAAATGTTTCTTTTTGCCCTGCCTCTAAGCTGCCCAGAGTCCCAAGGGAGTGGGCGGCATACAAATCTTATTAAACTAAACTAAACTAAACTAAACAAGAGTTTACAGTGCATAGCTCTGCCTTTACACACCATACGGATCTATGGAATTTGCTATCAGTGATGAAGTATTTCCATTAAAACACATAAATCGTAATCCTGAGACCCTCATATCTATTTTCTTCCTAAGCATGAAACTTTCAGAACAAGCATGGGACTAGAACATCTGAGGAGAGTTTACTACACAGTGAAGTCTAGTATGATAAGATGAAACAATGGGAATTTTTGAAGAATTTATTTATCTAGCTAAATCCTTATTTGATTCACAGGGTCTTTCTATTCAAACGGCTGTCAAGGATGACCAGCAACATGAGAAAAATCAATTAAGTTAAAATATAAATTGAAATTAATCCTAGCAAAGGTTAATAATTACAATTCTGACCAAAGAATGTCTTGTTATTGGTCTTCTAATAGCTATCCAAGGCAGGATCAAACAAAGAAAGTCCATTCTATAGTCTATGAATAAGATAAGAGAAAGTTCTATCTTGAGTAAAAACTGAATGCAGTATTCCAAGTGTGGCCTTACCAAGGCATTATAAAGAAGTGTTAATACCACTTTAAAATGCTTTGGTAAGGCCACACTTGGAATACTACATTCAGTTTTGGTCACCATGATGTAGAAAAGATGTGGAGACTCTAGAAAGAGTGCAGAGAAGACCACCAAAGATGATTAGGGGACTGGAGACTAAAACATATGAAGAATGATTGCAGGAACTGGGTATGTCTAGTTTAATGAAAAGAAGGTCTAGGAGAGACATGATAGCTGTGTTCCAATATCTCAGGGGTTGCCACAAAGAAGAGGGAGTTAAACTATTCTCCAAGGCACCTGAGGGTAGAACAAGAAGCAATGGGTGGAAACTGATCAAGGAGAAAAGCAACTTAGAACTGAGGAGAAATTTCCTGACAGTGAGAATAATTAATCAGTGGAACAGATTGCCTCCAGAAGTTGTGAATGCCCCAACACTGGAAGTCTTTAAGAAGATGTTGGATAGCCATTTGTCTGAAACAGTATAGGGTTTCCTGCCTAGGCAAGAGGTTGGACTAGAAGACCTCCAAGGTCCCTTCCAACTCTGCTATTGTATATATATCTTTGTGAGTACTGTATAAGTCAACAGTCTAATTTGATAAATGAGTAGCAATCAAGCAACAAACAGTCTAATCAAGGAACTATGAAAGAAAAAATAAGAACACTAAAAAGACAAGGCAAGCTACTATACATATAAACAAGAGCAAATCCCACTCCTTTCTAGCACTGAAGATGTCAGGAATAAAATACCTGCAAACAAACAACAAAGCTCAGAGAGCACCAATGACCCCATAGATAAATAAGCCTCTGAGACTAGACACATCTCCAGCAAGATATCTACTACAGAACTACAGATATAAAAAGGGAGAGGCAGTTCTCCAGATCACCTGATAGTAAAGGTAATATAACCGGTACTTAAGTTACAACCAATAAACAACTGACTGGTCAATACCGTTACTTCATTATGGACTAAATCTGTATATATTTTTTCCATTTAGCTTAAATGCTTCAGAAACCCATCTTTCTGATTTGAGGTGGTGGTCTTTTTTAAGTCTCATATTTTCAGGAATTTCCATGAACTCTTCATTAGTAAGCCAACAGCTACCTGTTTCTCTCAGGTGGTAATGAGGATCTCTCCAGAGGTACCCTGAGCCTAGTGTTGTTTCATATTGAATGGTCCAACTGTGGTGGCACAGTGGTTAGAATGCAGTATTTCAGGCTATTTCTGCCAACAGTTTGACCCTCATCAGCTCAAGGTTGACTCAGCCTTCAATCTTCTAAACTTGATAAAATGAGGAATCCAGATTGTGGGTGCGATATGTTGACTCTGTAAACCACTTAGAAAGTGCTTTAAATCACTTTGAAGTGGTATATCAGTTTAAGTGTTTTGCTATTGCTAATTTCTTCCCTCAGGGTTCAGTTAACACTACCTACCTAGGCAGATCCTAAATTACATTCTTTCATGTTGCCACTTAATTTTCTGTTATGTACTTTGCGATTCCTCTTTATATTTCCAATTACTAAAGGAAATGTAAAGGTTTTGCCAGTTGTGTCCAAATCTAGAGGGTAATGCTTATATCTGATTCATAGCTGAAGAGCCAGCATTGTTCAAAGATTCTTCTGTGATCATGTGGCTGGCATGACTATATGCCAGTGTGCATGGAATGCTGTTGCCTTCACACCAAAATGGTACCAATTTATCTGCTTGCATTTGCATTTTGAACTGTTGTGTTGGCAAGAACTGGAGCAAGTGACAGAAGCGCATTCTGTCACATGGTAGGTAGGTCTCAAACTGTCAAGCTTCTGGTTGAGAAACTCACCACCTTAACTGCTCAGCCACTGCGCCCCTCCCAATAATTATTTGTTCAAAAATTACATTGGCTGGCAAATCACTAAATATGCGCAGCTGATATTTTCAGTGGCTTTTTAAATTCTGGTGAGATGAATTTATTCAAAAATTCTCTTCTGATTTCCACCAATGTGGCTTGTCTGTGATTACACCGACAATTTTGAACATGCCTGAATGAAATAAGTAGCACTCAGAACTTTCAGGCAAGACTCTGTTCTTCCTGTGGAATGGCTTGTTGCCAAGAATGTTAAGTTTAAAAGGCCTGTCAATACTACTGGGAGGAAAAACCTGATTTCTCTAAGGCTTCAGTTCTTAACAAAAGCAAAGGAGTCTTAGAAGAAACAAGCACACCTAATGCATTCATAGTTTTGCTTTGATACGGATATGTTGATTTATGCAAGGTGTCACAACGGATCACCCCTAAATTAATAATAGAATAGAAGCAGACACAAAATACAAAAAAAACCAAGCCATTTAAACAAAGTATAAAATGCCTGAGAAATTATGATAGGTGTTGAGAGAACTAGACTTCT
Source organism: Thamnophis sirtalis (assembly GCF_051295495.1). Classification (NCBI taxonomy): domain Eukaryota; kingdom Metazoa; phylum Chordata; class Lepidosauria; order Squamata; family Natricidae; genus Thamnophis; species Thamnophis sirtalis. The sequence goes on from NW_028261382.1 coordinate 118,921,118, forward strand.
CTGGAGAAGAATTCCTTGTTTCAAATGTCTTCTTGGAGTGTCTAGTTGGTGATAGCTATGTATCTTTCAGAGGTGGTATTCAGCAGGTTCTGAACAGTTCTGGAGAACCAGTAGCGGAAAATTTGAGTAGTTCAAAGAACAATTAAATACAACCTCTGACTGGCCCCAGCCCCATCAATTCTCTGCCTTCTGAATCCCAGTTGATCGGGAGGAAATGGACATTTTGCAGTAACCTTCCCCTGGAGTGTGGAGGGAATGGATATTTTACAGTATCCTTCCCCTGCCATGCCCACAAAGCCATGCCCACCAAGTCATGCCCACCAAGTCATGCCAAGCCCACCAAGCCACGTCCACAGAACCAGTAGTTTTGAATCCCACCACTGGACTATCTTTCTTTTCACAGAGGTCAAAGAACACAAAGGATGGATCTCAATGGAGAAAGATCATTAGTACTTACAACAGGTGAATCTAAACTGTGAAAACCTTCCAAGGGCAAAAAGTGGCACAGAAATGACATGATAGCCACTTTTAATAGGATTCTAGAGGTGTGATTATTCATCGTCATGCTGTGATGTTAATGCCGTACATATTTTTTTTCCCCTTTACATTTCTTCACATGTCTTATTTTGCTTTTAAGGCCATTTGAGGCTACTAACTCAATTATAGTCATGCATTTGTTGAGCTTGATTTGAGAGCTGCATAAGAGGACGGGCAGCCAAAGGCAGTGAAGCTGAACAGATGAGAGAATATCAAGAGCGTATTGCAAAGAACGGGGGAAATGACACCAGCTCAGCTTTCTTTACAATTGGCTGGCCTGAAGCTTGAATGAAGATAACCAAAGTGCAGAAAGAGAAGAGTCATATATTTTCTGGTACTATCAACTAGAACAAAGAAAAAGTGTGCGTGTGTGTGTGTGTGTGTGAGAGAGAGAGAGAGAGACAGAGAGAGAGACAGAGAGACAGAGAGACAGAGACAGAGACAGAGACAGAGAGACAGAGAGACAGAGAGACAGAGACAGAGACAGAGACAGAGACAGAGACAGAGACAGAGACAGAGACAGAGACAGAGACAGAGACAGACAGACAGAGACAGACAGAGAGACAGACAGAGTTACACACAGAGAGAGATTAAATTGATCTCTCAGGAAAGTAATCTTAAATCATGGTCTGCAACAGGACTTGAAGAAGGAGAGATCTGATCAATGAAGAATGGCTAGCAGCAAAGATGGGGAGAGAGACACCACAAATGCTGTAAATCATAAATGATTAGTTGACAGGAAAGGGTGGGATGGAGAGAATATGTGCACAAGAATAATGTCTCTGGTGTCACCAGAGGCCATTGAGACAATTACTGACTGTAAGAGGCCAGTGGCTGCTGCTAATAAAACTATTTCAAAGATACAATTTAAATTGTCAAAGGATCTGACAAAATGCATGTTAACACTCAGTGAGAATCTTGTACATCTGTGTTTCTGTTTCCCCCAAAAGCAGATTTTGCCTTTTGGAAAGAAAGGGGGTCAGGGGAGATCATGGGGGAAGACAAAAATAGTCTGAAGCTAAAGCAGGTGAAAGTTTCAGTCTTTGACTGCCTTCTCGCTGGACTGACATCAAAATAGATTGTCAAAAGTAGCTCAAGGGAAGCTTGGAGGTTTGTGGGGGTGGTGGGGAATGTGCTGTTAGCCCTGCTGTTACAGATGAACTTTAGAGAAGGTAGATCAGAAAGAAGGTACTTGTGAAACAAGGGAATATATTACTTGAAAAGGGAAGACATATCACAGGAAGGATGCAGTAGGGAAAATAGGTGGCAAGCTTCCCTAACGCTATTGGTGCATCTTGTGGCTTTCAACACAGCTCACTGAATTTATAGGATGACACACTAGTGTAATAAAAAAAGCCTTGTATTGCTGGATCCAAACATAAAACAACTACTTTACCATGTCCCTGATGGACTGCCATTCATGACAAACAAGTTGTAATTTACTTCTCAAGATGTTCAGTGCAAAAAGAATAGACAGATATGCATATACCATTGGAAGCATACGTACCATTGTTATTTTTATGGAACACTTAATATCTTTGGAGATTTTGAATATAATTTAGTTTACAATACAATACAATACAATAGCAGAGTTGGAAGGGATCTTGGAGGTCTTCTAGTCCAACCCCTTGCCTAGGCAGGAAACCCTATACCATTTCACACAAATGGCTATCCAACATCTTCTTAAAGACTTCCAGTGTTGGGGAATTCAAAACTTCTGGAGGCAAGTTGTTCCATTGATTAATTGTTCTAACTGTCAGGAAATTCCTCCTCAGTTCTAAGTTGCTTGTCTCCTTGATTAGTTTCCACCCTTTGGTTCTTGTTCTACCCTCAGGTGCCTTGGAGAATAGTTTGACTCCCTCTTCTTTGTGGCAACCCCGAAGATATTGGAAGACTGCTATCACATCTCCCCTAGTCCTTCTTTTCATTAAACTAAACATACCCAGTTCCTGCAACCATTCTTCATATGTTTTAGTCTCCAGTCCCCTAATCATCTTTGTTGCTCTTTTCTGCACTCTTTCTAGAGTCTCCACATAAATCCTATATCGAAATCAGCTTGATTTTGTTTCTGTTTTCCTTCTGTTCAATTTTGGCAATCTGCCTGGACAAATCCCTGCAGTTTTCTTGGCAAGGTTTTTCAGAAGTGAGTTTCCATTGACTCTTTCCTAGGGCTGAGAGAAAGTGACTGGCCCAAGGTCAATAAATAACTCCAACTGTTTATGTGCCTAAGTAAGGATGTCATCACATGATCTTCGGGTTTCTAGCCTGCTATCTTAACCAGTATACCAAACTGGCCCTCCAAGTGTGATTTGCAGAGGGGTCAAATTAACTGTTATTTACATACATCTAAATAATCTAATCAAAGGACATGGGGGCTCAGTGGCTAAGATGCTGAGCTTGTTGATCAGAAAGATTGACAATTCAGTGATTTGAATCCCTAGTGCTGCATAACGGAATGAACTCCTGTTACTTGTCCCAGCTTTTGCCAACCTAGCAGTTCGAAAGCATGTAAAAATGCAAGTAGAAAAATAGGAACCACTTTGGTGGGAAGGTAACAGCATTCCATGTACCTTCGGCATTTACTCATGCTGGCCACATGACCATGGAGACATCTTCGGACAGTGCTGGCTCTCCAGCTTTGAAAAGGAGATGAGCACCGCCACCTAGAGTCAGGAACAACTAGCACATATGTGTGGGTAAAACCTTTACCTTTACCTTAAATAATCCAGTAATTGGTGCTAAGAACCAGCTATCTTCTGCCCTGGTTCTTCACTTATTCCACAAGTTATTGCTTCTGTACTATGTAGAGTTTTCAATATTAATATTTAAAACCTTCCACCATGAAATACTTTCACACTCTAAGAAACATCTCAATGTGAGTTATTTTGAAAAATGTTAACCATTTTTGTTTAATTTCTTATGTAATGAAAGAGTTTGACATTTATTTTAATTCAATCACCACTAGACTAATATATCTCTTTTTACCCAAAAGTGACAAAATTATCAAATCTAATTCTCCTCCCCACAAACTCTTCAAATACCTTTGTTTTGGTCAAACTACAGGGGAGTTCATGAAGCAAACAGCAATTCAAGAGCTAAATAGCTTGAAATAGATCTATACTAGTCTTCCTTTATTTATTTATCAGCACAAATAATAACACAAATATAACAAAGGCAACAGTAAAAATATTGGGTTTCTGTCTGGATGGACTCTTGTGACGAGCCTAATGACAGAGAGTGGAAGTGTGACCTTCCTCCCACACTTGGGCATACCAGGGGTTGTGACTTTAAGTATATACCTCCCACCCTGGCTGGCTGATAAAAGGAGTCGTTCTCTGTAGCTCAAATGGTTAACTCCCTGTCTGGGGAGGCAATAGAGCACAGGTTCGAATCCCAGTAAGGATATGGCTAGCTGATGAGAGCTAAATAGCTTGAAATAGATCTATACTAGTCTTCCTTTATTTATTTATCAGCACAAATAATAACACAAATATAACAAAGGCAACAGTAAAAATATTGGGTTTCTGTCTGGATGGACTCTTGTGACGAGCCTAATGACAGAGAGTGGAAGTGTGACCTTCCTCCCACACTTGGGCATACCAGGGGTTGTGACTTTAAGTATATACCTCCCACCCTGGCTGGCTGATAAAAGGAGTCGTTCTCTGTAGCTCAAATGGTTAACTCCCTGTCTGGGGAGGCAATAGAGCACAGGTTCGAATCCCAGTAAGGATATGGCTAGCTGATGAGAGCTAAATAGCTTGAAATAGATCTATACTAGTCTTCCTTTATTTATTTATCAGCACAAATAATAACACACACATATATATATATATATATATATATATATATATATATATATATATATATATATATATATATATATATATATATATATATATATATATATATATATATATATATATATAACTGGGTATGTCTAGTTTAATGAAAAGAAGGTCTAGGAGAGACATGATAGCTGTGTTCCAATACCTCAGGGATTGCCACAATAAGAGGGAGACAAGCTATTCTCCAAAACACCTGAGGGTAGGACAAGAAGCAATGGGTGGAAACTGATCAAGGAGAGAAGCAACTTAGAACTGAGGAGAAATTTCCTGACAGTGAGAACAATTAATCAGTGGAACAGCTTGCCTCCAGAAGCTGTGAATGCCCCAACACTGGAAGTCTTTAAGAAGATGTTGGATAGCCATTTGTCTGAAACAGTATAGAGTTTCCTGCCTAGGCAAGGGGTTGGACTAGAAGACCTCCAAGGTCCCTTCCAACTCTGCTATTGTATATATATCTTTGTGAGTACTGTATAAGTCAATGAGTAGCAATCACACACACATACACACACACACACACACTCTTAGGGATATGGATAGATAGATAGATAGATAGATAGATAGATAGATAGATAGATAGATAGATATAGAGATAGAAATATATAGATAGATATCTCTATCTCTATATCTATCTTTCTGTCTGTCTGTCTGTATCATTTTTTCCATTGAAAAGGGGAGAGAGGGAAAGAGGGAAAAAGGGAGGAAGAAATATGCATGTAATAATAAGAACAATCTTGAAATCTCTTGGTTTTCTTAACCAACAAAGGCCAGTTTCCTTGATGGTAACACATATTTTAATAGAACTACAGAATATCAGAGTTGGGAGGCACCTTGGAGTCTTGTAGTCTAATCCCCTCCTCAAGAAGGAAATCTTATACCATTTCAGACAAATGGTTGTCCAATATCTTCTTAAAAACCTCAAATGTTGGAGAATTCATTAGAAGCAACTTGTCCCACCAATTAATTGTTCTAGCTGTCAGAAAATTTCTCCTTAGTTCTAGGTTACTTCTTCCTTGATTAGTTTCAATCCATTGCTTCTTGTTCTGCCTTCAGCTGCTTTGGAGAACAGGTTGACCCTCTTTTCTTTGTGGTGGACTTAAATATTGAAATACTGCTATTATATAACCCCTAGTCCTTTTTCTCCATTAAACTACACATATCCAATTCCTGCCACCGCTCTTCCTATGTTTTATCTTCCAGTCCCCTATTATCTTTGTTGCTTTTTTCTGCACTTCAAAGGCACTTAACATTTTCCATTTAGGGACAGCCTGTTTTCTGATTCTTCTTGCACAATTGTCTTTCCATCAAAGGTTATGGACACGTAGAAGAGGCTATCTCAAAAGGGATCACATAATAACTGACAAGGAAGAAATGAGAAAGAAAACTTTGGTGGATAAAACTCAAGGCAATAGCTCATAAAGGAAAAGAGAGAATGAAGGTAACAGAAAAAGTAGATGGCCAGAACTTTTGATTCTAAGAAACAAACATAAAGAGTTGAGTCCAATTCACAGAAGAGGAATAGAAGAAAACTGTTAGCTGAGCGAGAAAAGAAGGAAAACTTTAGAAAACTAAAGACAAAGGGGAAAATATAGTAGTTCACTGAACTTCAGGAGCTAGGACACTTGGATTATATTTTATTGCAATAATAAAAATTGTACAAAGCCACAATAAAGACAGTTATTACCCCCACTGAGAATTCTGATTCTTCATAATGCTTCTGGAACACAACAGTAATGGAACATCGGTGGATCATATTTCTAACCTTGAAATTATTTCCAGAGAGGCAAAACCAGGAATATTTTACAAAATACTTAATATTGTTTAAGGGTACAATCTGATCCAGTAAAAGGATCATAAGGTAATTTGGATTTCTCCTTCTGAGACTGGTGGAGACAGAGGGCTTTCAAGGCCACTGTTCCTAAGGCCAGATTTCTCCTTGTCTGAATTATGAGAAAGAACCAGCTGTTGGATGCATCTTCTGAATCCACTATTTCTTTGGAATATATTTTGTGTAGCAGTGTGTGTGTGTGTGTGTGTGTGTTATATTTGTGCTGATAAATAAATAAAGGGAGACTAGTATAGATCTATTTCAAGCTATTTAGCTCTCATCAGCTAGCCATACCCTTACTGGGATTCGAACCTGTGCTATATTACATCTTGGGCAGACGTCTTAGCCATTAAGCCACAGGTCTTCCTCCTTATCAGCTGAAGCCAGGGAGGAAGGTATATATTTAGTGTCACAACCCCTGGTATGCCCCAATTATGGGAGGAAGCTAACTGCTTCCATTATCTTTCAATCGGCTCGTCACAAGATTCCACCACGACAGAAACCCAATATTATTACTGTTGCCTTTGTTATATTTGTGTTACATTTGTGCTGATAAATAAATAAAGGGAGACTAGTATAGTCTATATATATTTCTTTGTAGTGCAAAAAAGGAAAGGGAAATCTTTAAAAACCAAAGTGTTTTATGTACTTATTTATTTAGCAAATTTATATAACCATCTGGCTTAGAAAACTGAGAAAACTTATAGATTGTCACCACCCCTGGAATGCTTCAAATAAATGGAGAAAAACCTAAGGAAGGTAGACATTTTTCAGCACCTGGGAATCTCCAAGGCAATGGCAACGTCAATGGTGAAGTGCAAGCAAGGGTGAATGCAGACTGGATGCATTGGCTAGAACTCACTGGTGTGCTATGTGGCAGATGAATGCCAGCCCGTGTTAAATCTAAGCTGTACAAAACAACCATCTGCCCTGTTGCACTGTATGGCACTGAATGCTGCGGAGCAACAACAGGGACCGAAAGGTCTCTCTATTCAATGGAAATGTGAATGCTCTGTTGGATTTTGGGCATCCCCCATCTTAACCACATCACAAATGACACAGTTTGATGTGATTTTGGTCGGCAACAATTATAGAGAAGACGAGAGAAGGACGGCTCTGCTGGTATGGGCATGTTTAGAGAGCAGCACCTCCCACATTTGCCAAGACTGCCTATCACCTAGAAGTCAATGGCTGGCGACCTCACAGGCATTCAAAACAGAGATGGCAAGACACCATCAATGAAGATATGCAAGCTGCAGGCATGTGCCCTGGAGACCCAGTTGACCATACAAAGTGGAGTTCAATGATCCGAAAAGCAAACTCTGCACCTGTGGGAATAGCTAGGAAGAAGATATGACTACCTATCTTAACTTTAGGGCATAGCTTTTTATAAAGCTGTAAACAGCATTGTCAAATTCTAAAAAGTTTATTGTAAAATTAAAATTTGAAATATATGTTAAGCTAAAGATGCATCTTTTCCTAGCATTTCACTTTTCAAACAAGACCATGATCTCTCCCCTTTTCTTGTTAAGGTAATTTCAAATGACACTGCTTTATATATGAATAGTAACTACTTTTTTTTTTCACAATAAAATTATGTGTGAAAGAATTCTTTCTCCTTAATATTGATGACGTGATTCTTATTTTTCACACCCAGGTTGAACTGTATAGGGTGCTATCATTCTTAGCCAAACAACCTCCTCAAAACTCACCATCAATTATAGACAAACTAAGGTTGGTCTTCGTATAACACATATAAACCCTGCTTCTCATTATAAAAGTTTGAATCAATTACCAATAAAATTCAAAAGGTTTTAATGGCAAGTTACAATAAATATAGATAGAACATACATTAAAATGTTATATAAATGATACAAGATATAATAGCAATAGCAGTTAGGCTTATATACCGCTTCATAGGGCTTTCAGCCCTCTCTAAGCGGTTTACAGAGTCAGCATATTGCCCCCAACAACAATCCGGGTCCTCATTTTACCCACCTCGGAAGGATGGAAGGCTGAGTCAACCCTGAGCCGGTGAGATTTGAACAGCCGAACTGCAGTCAGCTGAAGTAGCCTGCAGTGCTGCATTTAACCACTGCACCACCTCGGCTCTATAATATATAGTAACAGCAATACTCGGGTACTTAAAATTTTATGTAGGTATATATGTATATGTGTGTGTATGTATGTAGGCATGTATGTGATTTCTATAGCTTTATATCCTATCAACATGTAATTTAACATATTATTGAAAGGGCAAAAGACAGAAATCCTGAAATGTAAATTAAAAACTTTTAGATCAGGGTTCCCCAACCTTTGGACCATGGCCTATTTGCAACCTGACCATGGGCTGGTGCACATATAACATGCGCAGCTCAACTTGCATGAGTGGTGGGTGGTGCACACATCCATGCATGCGCAGCTTGACTTGTAATTGAGCAGTGTGTGCATGTGCATATGTACCAGCTCTAAGCTCGTGTTAGTCAAGCTGTGCGCAAACACCAGCCCACCATTCATCTGAGTTGAGCAGCATATGTGCACACACACATGCCAGCCCACCACTCACACAGCCTGGTTCCCCTCTGCCCCCCTCTCCCCGCCCTCAAGCTCGGCCACCACACTGTAAAGACCGATGCTTTAGATAACTTTGTTTTAATAGAACTATTTCTTATAGAAACTTATATAACGTTTTCATCTCTGCCAGAATTTCCTTCTTTGGGGACATGACCTGATCATTATAACCATCTCTAAAAATTAAAAATTAGCCAACAATTAAATTAAATTGTAACATTTTGGCACTCACCCACTGTAGCCAATTATACCTGCATTGAAATAAAATATTTAATTGAATTTGAAAGATATAACATATGCAGATTGCTATGAATAATTCTTGAAGTATATATTTTATGCGTATAGAAGTTTCAAGTCAGTGTTGACTCCCGGTGATAGCCTAACAAATCCTTGCAATTTTCTTGGCAACATTTTTAAACATGAGACAGCTGAGAATGAAGGACTGACTCAATTGGCTTTGTGCATGAGGTGGGAATATCCTAGTTTCTAGAGTGATGCTTTAACGACTACACCAAATTGATTCTCTAACTCTTGAAGGTCCACTTCTGTTTTTACCTGCTGAAACTAATGCAACCCAGTTAGACCTAGCTACTCATAGACAATTTATTTGTGGGTATGACTGCTTTCTGTACCAGACCCAAAATTAACCAATGTCTGTGACTGGGAACAAGTAGTAGCACAGATTTAGGATACTTCAAAAGTAGTATATGACTTTAAACTCAATATCACAATGGTTTGGTGGAAGGCATGCACGAGTTAAAAGGAGGGCTATGAAAATATCTACAGACCTCTCACATCCTGGACATAAATTGTTTCAACTTCTGCCCTCAAAATGACACTTTAGGACACGAGAACAACTAGACACAAGGACAGTTTTTTCCTGAATGCCATCACTCTACTTAACAACTAACTCCCACAACTGTCAAATAATTTACTATGACTATTACTAGTATTTTTTCTCTTCCTTCCTAGTATCTATCTGTTCTCACTTATGACTGTAGCCATGTTGCTTGTTTCTTTCAATGTATATTGTTTTATTTGTTTGTTTAGTGCAATTTGATAGCTTATTAGTAACCTTGACCATCACTAAGTGTTGTATCTTTTTATTCTTGATGAATGTATTTTATTCTCCTTATCTACACTGAGAGCATAGGCATCAAAGACAAGTTCCTTGTGTGTCCAATCACATTTGGCCAATAAAGAATTCTATTCTATTCTATTTTCTATTTATTTTTTTGATTTCCCCTATTTCAAATTTTAATTAATTTTAAAGGTAAACAAACTAGTTAATATCTAGAAAAAGTATCATCTAAAACGTCTTGTAATAATGCAATATTACTGCAGTGACAGATTATGCTCTGCCACCTTTTAACATAGGACATACATTTTTTATCCTTCCAGCCAGAATTACAGTTATTATGAATATTATCTTGCATGTAATCATTTTGTCAGTTATATAACCTATGGGTAAATTTATATGACATTTCAAAATGTATTTCTTTTCTACTTTTAATATAAAAGGTTTGTTGGAATTAATTTTGCTTGATGATATCTGCTGGGGAACCCGTAATATTCTCAAAATGTAGAAAGACTGCAAGTTTTAATGTTGTCTTCCAGCATAGTTTAAAAAAACCCAGGCTGGCCAGGAATATTTGGATTGGAAATACTGCATATTTAGGGGAGCTGGAAGATGAAACTGAAATACTTTGGCCACCTAATGAGAAGGAAGAATTCACTGGAGAAGAGCCTAATGCTAGGAAAGATTGAGGACAAAAGAAGAAGGGGACAACAGAGAATGAGGTGGCTGGATGGAGTCACCAAAGCAATAGGTATGAGCTTAAGTGGTCTCCAGAGGATGGTAGAGGACAGGAAGGCCTGGAGGAAAGTTGTCCATGGGGTTGCAATGGTTGGGACACGACTTCACAACTAACAACAACAATATTTAGGAGAGCATCAGGTTAAAGATATCTGGATATGGACAATATGAGGCTCTTGCCTCAACCAGAAAATTAGATGATAGTTTTTTTAATGTTATGTTGTTATTGCTAAAATGATTTTCCCAAACATGTTATTTTTTTTTTAACATACTGATGCAAGTCTGACATGTATTGCCTGTAGTTCTTTTTCTATTTCTCCAGAGACTTCATTTTGTTGATCAGTTTCAGGTTAGATGGAAACTGAAAAACAAAACAAATATGGGAAGTTTTTAGAATAAATAAAAGTTAGTTGCACAGAGTATTATAAAGCATTTGGCAAGGTATCTCATTGTCCAGACAAATTTTTCTATTGCTTCTAAAATATTTTAAAACAGTGATGGCAAACCTTTTCAGCACCGAATTGCCCAAACTGGAACATGGTTCCATGTGCACATGCCAGAGCGCTGGAAACCCAAAGACTAGCTGGCCAGGGCATGCATGCCTGTTTTTTGGGTGAGCCACCTCTGGCACGCATGCCATAAGTTCGCCATCATGGTTCTAAAATGCTACATAGCAGAACTTCATCTCAAGATAAACTTAAATGCTTCAGAAGTACTGTTGCTCTTGAAGAAATCTTAGTTTCCCTTGATAAGAAGGGATCTCATGATCCAGGGAAATAGATAGTCAGACTGTTCTGTCCCAATCCTCTAACTTACACTGACACCGGCTTGGCTCTCTGCCACGACTAAGGAGGGAGATAGGCAACCCCTTGGCAGGAAGCCCAGAAAAGTATCTCTTAGGAAAGCAAGGCCTGAACTCACAGATTTCTTCAAATGTTCACTACACCTGGATAAATAACTTGTTTCATGCAAAATTCCTCTCCCATTGCCCCACCTATAAGCTCCCTGGGAGGAGCCACTCAGCAGCCACCTGTTTTCTATTTCCTTCTGTGAGCCTGTTTCCAAAGCTGCTCCCTCCTCCTATCAGCTCCCTCCTCCTATCAGCTCTACATATCTGGACGTCAGGAACAACCTCCCTCTGTTCCTCCTCACTGCTCCCTAAATCAGATGCCACTTGATGGCCAACAGGCCTCTCTACTCCCTGCTCTGACTCTGAACACGCCCCAGAGTTTTCCTTAGCCTCCAGGGCAGTCCCATAGTGTTCATCGCTGTCAGATTCCACCAACAGCTCAGCCGGCCACTGCTGAGCCACAACACAGACCTATTTTTGTTCAGGGTATTTGTTTCCTTATTTGTTTGGGTGGTTGTTTTGATGTTCCTTTATCATTCTTGTTCAGCACTCGGTAAGTCTTTCTTGTCCATTGATCTATTCACAAATCTAGGTGAAAACTGTTTCTTGCTTAAAGTAGGTAGCAGCATCTAAGCAAGCGTAGTTGATTAAAAGAAAGCAAAATTAACTAGTCTTGGATCTGAGTAGGGCTCAGTGAGAAGACTAAAAGGAACTCCAAGGGTGACGTTTGCACTGTGAACTTGAAAAGAAATCCAAGAAGAAGGCAGTGGCAAACAATTATCTCCAGGAAAATGATATGTCATTGTTCATTTTACTTCTCTTAATTAGCCCTTTCTTATTGCACAAATGGATCAATTAAAACATATATCTAATATTTCTAATGGTAAAACATATAGAGATTAGAATTCTTGGGAGAAAAGAACTTTGGAACTATAAAAAAGTTACAAAGCAGAATATTTCTCCTTTCAACCACGGTTTTATTACATGGAAAAAGAGTTTTAATTCAAATATATAGGTCATAAGCAGACCTAATAAGGGCTAAAATATGTTTATGTACTTTTAAGTCATATGTATTTCTGCCTGCCCTCCCTCCCTCCCTCCCTCCCCTCTCTCTCTCATGTGCTCTCTCTCTCTCTCTGTCAGTCTCTTTTTGTGTCTCTCTGTCTGTCTCTGTCTCTCTATCTCTGTCTGTTTGTCTGTGTTTGTGTCTGTCTCTGTCTGTCTTTCTCTGTCTTTGTCTCTGTCTCTGTCTCTCTGTCTTTGTCTCTCTGTCTCTCTCTGTCTCTCTGTACCTCTTCCTCCCTCTCTCCCTCCCCTCCTTCTTCCCCTCCCCCCGCTCTCCATGTATGTGTGTCAATGCACAAATTTGTTGTTTTTGTGTCTTTGAGTTTGTTTGACTATTGACAACTGTCTGGACCAGTCTTGTAACTGTTTTCTTGGTAAGATTTTGGAAGTGGATTGCCATTTCCTATAGCTAGGAAGTGTGAGAAAGAGAGAAGCACAGGGTCACCCAGCTGGATTTGTGCGTAAGTTCAGACTAGAACTCTAAGTCTTCTGGATGCTGATGTATTAATCATTATACCAAACTGGCTGTCTTGTATGTATATCTAACACAATAGAACATTGATTTTTTTTATTATACTCTATATGACACAATATTATTCCATACATAATATTTTCAAAACACTATTGGCTGCTACAAATGAAACAAATCATTTATTGATCTTTATGGACAGTTGAAATGCAGACACTTATTTCTAGAAGCATCCATGGAAAGGGTTTGGAAAAGCAATCAATCAATTAATCAACCAACCAATCAAAGACCCTTACCTTCCATCTTGATACCTGTTCATCCCCATTATATTCTGACATTTGGTAAGTGCCCACTTCAAACAGCATTAACTACAACGAGAATGGAAGACAATATATATCTGAATAAACTACCTTTCTTAAATAAGGCTTCCAGTTTCCAACAGCTAAATTATATATGATAGGAATATAATCTAACAGTTGGGTTGGCAATATATAAATCAGGTAATGATGCTATACCTGTTTCTTTAAATCATAATGTAAAATGTGATTGGTTGCTGTTTTCCTCAAAGAGGGAGCCAGAATGACTGTTAGCTCTCTCTGTTCCTTAGATCCTGAGCTGATCTGATCTGAGTGCCATGAGCTATTGTAAGTTTTGCAACTGCTAGCAAACTTTGAGTTCTGAATTGATTATATGATACTGGACTATGTTATTTGGATTATCCCTTAACTGAAAGACATTGAAGACTGACTGTCTTATCCGTGTATGACTTGGACTGTCTGATGGACTCTGATACCTCTATTTCCATGAAAGTAAAAGCCTATTTAAACTGCAGTGTCTCTGTATGCTGGTTTGCGTGTTCTCCAACACAACTCTCACAATGCTTCACTGAATGTACTCGCTCTCCCAACAGGGAGCTTACCTAACAATATACATTTAATGTAATGGCATATCTTTTTTTTTACCATCTGCTATTTTTTTCTAACACATTCTTTTTTTTTTTTTTTGAAACTCATATTGCGAGGATCATTTTTATTCCAAGTAAATGTCAAATGACTGTGTGTAAGTTATAAATCAAGAAATGTTCAGTTTCGTACCATATTCTTCTCCATGCAGATATTTTATTGGGAGGGGGTGGTTTCCAGCATAAAAGAACTGTGCCTCTGTGGATTCTATCTTAACTCCATTTTAAGAAGATAGTTTTTTTATGGAACACAGCCCAAAGTATTGTATTTTACAAACATTTCCTTTCCTGAAGGCAATAACTATAGGCCAATCAGTTACCACCTAGTTTTGTTTTAATTTATATGTGTGAAACCTCCCACTAGGAGTAACTAAGAAGGAAAAATACAAAGCTGCCAAAGCACAGCAATTTCTTTTTTTTACAAGTTTATTCACAGAGAGATGCTCAAAGCAGAAATATGGTACTTTGAAACTCTAGAGTCTACTAACTAAACTGGCAACTTAACAGATGCTGTTTGCTTTAGCCGGTGTTTGAATCTGCGATGATAAAGCTGAAAACCAACAGCTCTGGGGGCAGAAATGTCAGTAAGGTCAACAGCCAATAACTCTTCATCTTCAAGGTATGAAATACATCATAAGGAGTCCATTGAAAGGTAGAGAGTAAAGCAGCACATTTAAACTGTGGTTACAAAAGGGAATTGCATTCTCACATTGATAGAGGACAATTGTCTATTATGTGCAGCTTCGCTTAGTTGCTTCTTTATCCTTTTCTGAGAGACTAGATCCTGGGTGAGTCTGGGCCCACCCCTCCTTATGCCAGGATCAAGATGATTTGCTCTTCATCTCCTGAAGATAAGTGACGGGGCCAATGGGAGGTAATCTGCAGGTAACCAACTTACCTCAGGCCCCTCCTCTATTTAAATCACAATATTCCAGAGGAAATTGAACCTTCTTACCATAAGTTTCTTTAGAATACTTTATTGCTTTTAAAATGATAACAGAAAAGGGAGAAATAATTCAAAAAGAACAAAACGGAGGCATAACATAGGTAGTCCTTGATTTACAACAGTTGTGTTGTAGTGACTGTTCAATGTTACAATGGGAGTGAGAAAAGGGATTTATGACAGGTTTTCACAACTATGACCATTGCAACATCCCCAGGGTCATGTGACTAAAATTCCAATACTTGACAACTGTCTCATATTTATGACAATTGTAGTGTCCTGGGGTCATGCAATCACCTTTTTTTAAACCTTCTCACCAGCAAAATCAATGGGGAAGCCAACCTCACTGAACAAATGTGTTACTAACTTAACAGCTGCAGTGATTCACTTAACAACGGTGGCAAGAAAGGTCATAAAATGGAGCAAACTCATTTAACAAATATCTCGCTTAGCCACAGAAGGTTTGGGCATAAGCCAAGGACCACCTGCATCAAGAAAAATGTAAGGCATACTTAAAAATAAGTAAAAAATACAACAAGAAAAAAAAACCAGACCCCCCCCCCGAAAAAGAGTATATATTGTTGGAATAATAATAAATAACAATAATAATAAATAAAATTACAACATATTTATTTATTACATTTCCCATCTCACCATCAGGCAACTCCAGATAATTTACAACAAACACAACAATATTAAAATTATCTGATTATCTAATGCAAACATTATTCAAGTGATCGCAGGAATGATGTAACTGCCCAGAAGAATGCAGATCTGCTTCAAACTCAACACAGATAAGGTCACAGAACCATTAAACTACAATGCCTTTGGTAGAGGACTTGAGATCGAGAAAGGCACAGACCACTTATAAGAATTAAAAGGGAATTATTTTATAATACACCTATGTGACTATCATGCTTTTTTTTTCTTAACCTACTTACTGTAGTTTATATAAATAAGTGTATCTTTTGTTATATTTATCCCAGTGGTGGGATTCAAACAATTTAACAACCGGTTCTCTGCCCTAAAGACCAGTTGGGTAGGTGGGGCTTGGTGGTCATGTGACTGGGTAGGCGTGGCCAAATCAACATCACTCACGTCGATGGGTGTTTCACCTTAGCCACTACAATGTAATAAGGGTTAACCAGAGAGGCAGTTTCTGTGAACAGGGCAATAAAGGTTAGGCTAGAAACAACACCAGAATGTTTTCTTCCTGCCTTCCTTACAGGATTAGCCCTGTAAAGTGGGAAAGAAATAAGATTTCTTCAAACAAGCAGTTCTCCGAACTGCTTAGAAAGTTAACAACCGGTTCTCCTGAATAGGTGCAAAATGGCTGAATCCCACCACTGATTTATCCATACACTCGCAACATATGCATTTATCCATACATAGATAGACTTTGTATTGATGAATATTAGGAAACATAGCACTCATTTATTCAAAATATAGTTTCCTACAAATAGATTTGATTCAGTGTCTCCTGCCTCAAAGGCAGGCAGACACCAAGGTGGAGGCTTCTTTGTAGGATATCAGAAGCTGCACCTCAGAAATAAGATCAGAAGGAGAAAGGAAGAAGGATGTGAAAAAGCTCACAGTGTTTGTTTAAAAACTAGAAACTAAATGTTTTATCCAGGAAGCCTTCAGAGAAACCTAGTGAGACAGGGATCACCTGGTGGGAAAAGGCAATGAAGATTACTCAGAGGGTATTCTACCAGTTCGGACCAAATCGCCCAAACCTGTAGCAGAAAATGCGGGTGGCTCTGCCCACCCACGCCCAGCTCTAGGGCATCCCATTTAGGCCATTTTTAGCCAAAAGCACATACACAGAAGGATCTGCACATGTGCATGCTCACATTTGTGAACTGGTAGGGAAGGTAAGTGTATACCACCCCTGAAATTACCCCATGAAGTTGTTTGTCCTATGTGACTTTGAATAATTTTTAAAAAAAGCAAAGCTGAAGACTGTATGTATGTATGTATGTATCTATGTATGTATGTATATGCTGGTCTTGTTGTATTCGGGTCTTTTCCCATGTAAGATTGAGATTGCCTTGGCAATGTTTCGGTGAGGTCTCACTCGCCATCTTCAGGCTGGGTTTGGGGCTTAAAATGTGGTCAGAGCTGCTGTCATTCTATAAATCTTGGTGTGTGTGTGTGTGTGCAGTGCTGGCTTTGTTTCAGTAAGTGGAATGATTGGTTGTGTGGTTGTATCATGATTGGTAGATTGGTGCTGATTGGTACTGGCTGTGTGTCCATTGTTGTTTCGTGTTGTAATGGCCTGGGTGGTGGGTGGGGCTCATTTGTTGACTAGGGCTAGTTTGCAGATGTCTGGTAGGTGGGAGGTATCATCACATTTATTCATATTGTGGGGGGTGTTTATTTCGATAGCTTCCATAACTATTCTCTTGTTGAAGTGTTCAGTTTTGTAGATTAACATGGTTCCTTCAAAATTAATTTCATGTCCTGTAGCTTTAAGGTGCTGGAAAAGGGAGAAAGTATTTTTTTCCTTTTTTCCTACTGCGTTCTTGCGTTCTGCATGCATGCATTCACTCTCCTGTTCGTTTGTCCCATGTATGTTGCAGGGCAGATTTTGCATGGTATTTTGTAGATTCCTTGGTTTTCCAGCTGGATTTTGTCTTTGGGGTTTCTTAAGAGGTTGGGTATTTTTTGGCCAGTGTTGAAGGCTGTCTTGATATGGTGTGTGTGGAGAATTTTGCTGATTTTATCTGTGGTGCCTTCGATGTAAGAGAGGAAGGTGATGCCATTTTCCTGTTCTGTGTCTCGGTTTTTGGGGGGAGTCTCCCTTTGGATTAGGTTGGTAATTGTTTTTCTTTGGAATCTGTTGGAGATTAATATGTTTGTGACAGTGTGTAATTCAGTTTTCAGGTGGTCTTTGTTGGCTAGGTGTTTGGATCTGGAATGAATATATAGATATAGATATAGATGATATAGATATAGATATAGATGTAGATAGCAATAGCAATAGCAGTAGACTTATATACCGCTTCATAGGCCTTTAAGGCCTCTCTAAGCGGTTTACAGAGAGTCAGCATATTGCCCCCAACAATCTGGGTCCTCATTTTACCCACCTCGGAAGGATGGAAGGCTGAGTCAACCCTGAGCCGGTGAGATTTGAACCGCTGACCTGCTGATCTAGCAGTAGCCTGCAGTGCTGCATTTAACCACTGCGCCACCTTGGATGTAGATGTAGATGTAGATGTAGACGTAGACGTAGACGTAGACGTAGACATAGACATAGACATAGACATAGATAGATGATAGATGATAGATGATAGATGATAGATATTGATATAGATATAGATATAGATATAGATAGAGATAGAGATAGAGATAGAGATAGAGATAGAGATAGAGATAGAGATAGAGATAGAGATAGAGATAGAGATAGAGATAGAGATAGACAGACAGACAGACAGACATTCCATTGTTGTTTAGTAAATATATGATTTATTATCTAGTTAACAAAAACAGATGCACATGTTAAGTAATTAATTTGTCACATTGGTTTCATGCAATTATTGGGCTGGTAAGGTGGAAATACCTGCTTTTCATATTCTATGCCAGGAATGTATCTGTGGTTATTACCTTATGTGGCACTGGGAAACAGTAGGCACCAAACAGTC
The DNA here is from genome assembly GCF_051295495.1 of Thamnophis sirtalis. Taxonomy (NCBI): domain Eukaryota; kingdom Metazoa; phylum Chordata; class Lepidosauria; order Squamata; family Natricidae; genus Thamnophis; species Thamnophis sirtalis. The sequence continues at coordinate 118,939,644 of NW_028261382.1, forward strand.
TAGCTATCTATGTCTTTCCTGGATGAGAGGCTTAACATGACATTCTTGTCTTAGCATTCTCTTATTTTCTGTAGATAACTTCTTTCCCTCCCCTTCCTTTTAATAGTGACTAATTTTTTCCTTCCTTTCGTGTAAATCTTAATTTACACAGTTTACTTCTCTGTGCAATTTGTTACAATTAGCAAAACATTATTATATTCTGCACTTAGTATTTTGCAGCCTCCCTGATTTTCACAAAATCATGCAGACAAATTAATCACAAAATAATTCATCCCATTGGTGTTATATTTTTTCTCCTGTGTTAATCATTCAGACCTACTTATTTTGCCATGTTAGTTAAAATTGAGAGATATACCTGAAACGAGGAATTTCTACCTCAAATTTTAGCTGGAAATTAAAAACTTCCTTAGCTCTATCCATCACTTTAATGTTTCTCAGCACAGTATGATGGAACGAATTTGCATCACCGTAAAAATGGCTTTGGTTAAGTAACATGCTTCCATCTGGACCATTCAACTTTCTGTGACAGCCTGAGTTTCTTATTATGTCAATATACTTTAGTAATCCAATTTTTTGCTAGTTATTCTTGTTACCTGCTTCGGCTCTTCTAGGTAGTGGCTTTTCTTCGTTGGTGAACAGTGAATTATTATGTAGCAAATAATAGGTTTTGAATATTATTATTTTACAGGCCTCTTTTCCTATTCTTAAGATCAAGAAATATCGACTGGCAATTGATAAATAGAGCTTCTATTTCAAGATGGAAAGCATAATCCACTCATTAACTCAAGGTTGGTTGCCCAGGTACTTCCTCGTGTGACTCGCACTATTACAGATGTGCAGAAATCTGCCTTAGACAAGGTCAGAAAGCAAAACCCCATCTCGTTATCTTGATGAATGACCTACTTATTAAGATTTTTGGGCCTTCAAAGTTCACATTCACATTTGTGGCAACATCTGTCCAGAAGCTAGTTTTGAGGAGAATGGTGGAAGATTGGAAATGGGATGTCTCCATTTTTTGCATAATCCAGAAGAATCTGAGAAAAACAAAATGCTGGATTAAAATTTGGGCCAGGTCCAAATGTCTAACGTTACGTCTAGGCATGGGACTGAACTCTTGGGTCTTCTGTATGCAAAGCAAATGTTGAAAAGAAGGATAGTGACATGATAGCAGTCTTCCAATATTTGAGGGGCTGCACAAAGAAGAAGGGGTTGACCCATTCTCTAAAGCAGCAGAAAGCAGGACAAGAAGCAATGGAGGAAACTCATCAAGGAAAGATCTAACCTAAAACTAAGAATAAATTTCTTGACAGTAAGAAAAGTTAATCAATGTGACAACCTGCCCCCCCCCCCCAAGTTGTGGGTGCACCATCACTGGAAGCTTTTAAGAAGAGGTTGAACAACCATTTGTCTGAAATGAAATAGGATGTCTTCTGCTGCACTTGAAGGCAATAGACACATTTTTGTGACATATAGAAAGATATTCATGGAGGGTACTCATATAATGGCAGAGCTATTAGCTTAATTGTTTGAAAACCCTAACCCTCTTCATCTTAATATTTGCCATCTTAGAGATACAATATACTTTGCCCCATGGTACGGCTGATCCTCCTTCTGGAATTTCTAGAAAGCTGAAGAGATTGCTTATTTATGAATAATTGCTATCAATGGTTATTTGTGGTTGCCATGTTCATGCAAAGCATTTGAACCATTTCAGTTCTAGTCTTTTCCACCAAAACCATGTCATTAAGCAGACCTGTCTTGGGAACAAAACTGAATATCTAAAAAGCCATCAGCTTATAAAGCGTTTTGCCTCAAAGGTTAATGCAATATGTCTATTCTTTGTGAAAAGTATATCTACATATTTTATGACTATAGTGTCCACTCTGCTTTTTCCTCAGCTTTTTTCTCCCTTCATCTCCTGACCAAGTATGCTGAAGAGATTGTGATGTTTTCATTGTCCTGGTCAATTGTTCATTTCAATTTCTTCAAGATCTAAACTTCTAAAGAGCATTCAGGTTTTGGATCAAGATGATTGTCTTTTGTTTTTAAACATTTTTAAATACACTCCTATCAATATTATACAATTTAACAAGGATGTTAGAAAGAAGAGATTTTTCTTTGACTTCTGTTTTCCTTCGGGTTTTGAAGGTAGGGAAACATTTTTAAAAGGTTATTGTCAATCAATATAGAAGAAAAGCAATTCATTCCATCTACTCAAAATTTGATTTCCAGATTCCCACTTGGCCTCAACTTATGTTAACTTGACATATCACTGCTTAAATCTAACATTTTATTCCAGAAAGCTTAATATCCATCCTGATGCCAGCTATTTATTATGCCAGAATATCCATCCACCCTAGCTATTTTACTTGTAATGAATAATGGCCCAGCTAGATTGTCTTTACATATTTTAATACTTTTATCAAGAAATAAGTTTCTTTTCTTTATGGTCGACATATATGCTTTCAACATATCAATATTCTTTTACGAAGCATTCTGAAAACATGATTTAAGTGAAAGCAGAGCAGACAAGTCATATCTCTGTATCTTTTCTCACCCCATCCCACGATGTTACACTAAACATATAAATGTATCCTTATGATTTATATTGATTGTTTCCTAGTATGATTTCATTGCTTATTTGTACCCTATGACTGTCATTAAGTTGTACCTTATGATTCATGATGAATGTATCTTTTCTTTTATGTACACTGAGAACATATTTATTTATTTGTTTATTTTTTGTTTTGTCAAGAGTGTATAATATAAGTACATACAAGATTATGAATACATGAAATGGGTACAAATAAATGGGGTTGTTAGGACAGGGACGGTAAGCACATTGGTGCACTTAGGCATGCCCCTTACAGAGTTTTACATCATCAGTGAAGAGAACACAGTTGCTTATAATATGACCACTAATGTCATTTATATAAAATATAAAGAGTGTTGGTCCTAAAATGCTGCCTTGGGGAACACTGCTGTTAACAGGGGCAGGATTTGATAGGGTGCTCTCTATTTTGATAACTTGTTACCTGTTTGACAGGAATGCAGTTAGCCAATTTAGCAGGTATCCAGAAATGCTGTAAGATTTTAGTTTTAGAAATAGTTTGTTGTGTACCACTGAATCAAAGACTTTACAGAAGTCTATGTAAATTGCATCTATTGCTTTGCCTTGGTCAAGTTGTGTAGTCCATGTTTTCCAGTATAGGAGTTGCAGATTAAAGGACAATTTTTTTCTGAACTCAAATTGTTTGTTAGAGAGAAAGTTGTCTGTCTCTAAGTGGAGGCTAATGGATTGGTTTATGATTGATTCCATGACTTTGCAGGTGATGCAACATAAAGAGATTGGTCTGTAATTCTGCACCAAAGAGAAAGAGATTAGACTGTAATATGCGCCAAAGACAAATTCCTTGTGTGTCCAATCACACTTGGCCAATAAAGAATTCTAAACATCTCCACTTGTTTGGCATCATCTTTCATATCATAATTTAAACATGTTTAAGATTTTAAAACTACAAATATTGGAAAAAATTACCATGGTTCAGAGACAGACAACAAAGAGAATATGGTTCTGTGCACTACATCTGCAGAAGGATTCAATAAAAAATAGTTCAGAGAAGGACAGTGAAGATGATCAGATTCTGGAAAGAGTGGAGGGACTTCATGAAGAAGAGTAGGAGGCAACATAGCATCTAATTTCTAAAGGAGAAGACCAAGATCTTTTCTCCCTTACCCAGAAGCCAATACACAGAATAAAGCATTTATGTTACAGGGGGAAAAAAGGTATAGTTGAATGTTATGAAAATTCTTTAATATTACAAAAGGCTTCTTAATAGTAGTACAAAAAAAAAATTAAGAGGAATAAATGACAGAAATTTGTCGTAAATTTCGCATTCACTCCCATGTGCATAAAGGTGAAAAATGAGGAAGTTAGATGGTGTGTGGTTGTGTATCTATGTAGGCATGTATATTCATCTTATATATAGGCTGAATCAAAGGTGTCTATTGTACCTTTTATACAATTCTTCCAAATGTTCATTTTTGTCAGCTGTTAGGTATATGTTTAAATGACACTTTATAACAATCAGAAGAGCTTAGCCACACATTATTTGGATAGATAACTGGGAAATTTTACAATATTTGCTCAACTTCAGATTGTTGTTGTTAGTCACAAACTCATATCCGACCCATTGTGACCCTATGGACAATGTTCCTCCAGGCCTTCCTGTCTTCTACCATCCCCTGGTATGGTCCATTTAAGCTCACATAGAGTGCTTCAGAGACTCCATCCAGCCACCTCATTATCTGTTGTTCCCTTCTTCTTTTGCCCTCTATCTTTCCTAGCATTAGGCTGTTCTCCAGTAGTCCTTTCTTCTCATTAGATTGCCAAAGTATTTGGGTTTCATCTTCAGGATCTGGCCTTCTAAAGAGCACTCAGAGTTGATCTCCTCTAGGGCCGGTTTGATCACTTTGCAGTCCAAGGGACTCTCAGGAATCTTCTCCAGCACCACAGTTCAAAGGCCTCAATTCTTTGGCGCTCAGCCTTCCTTATGGTCCAACCTTCACAGCCATATATTGCAGCTAGGAAAACCATACCCTTGACTATAGATTATTCATACATACATGCATACATACAATACATACATACAAAATTAAACTTCAGATTACTTTCTAATTATTAGTATAGAGCCGAGGTGGCACAGTGGTTAGGGTGCAGTACTGCAGGCCACTTCAGCTGACTGTTATCTGCAGTTCAGTGGTTCTAATCTCATCAGCTCAAGGTTGACTCAGACTTCCATCCTTCCGAGGTGGGTGAAATGAGGACCAGGACTTTGGGGGCAATATGCTGACTCTGTAAACCGCTTAGAGAGGTCTGAAAGCCCTATGAAGCGGTATATAAGTCTAAATGCTATTGCTATTGCTATTATTCCTCTTTTACGATATAGAAAGACTGTTCTTTGGGAAGATTGGGGCTACGGAAAAAAACTGACGGAAAAACACTGAATGCTAGAAATCTATACCACAGGCTTGATGGTTTAGAATGACTTTATGTTCATTTTATATTCCTTTTCTGGTTGAGAAAATATATGCACATCACTGAAACCCATTTCAGGTTCTATGTGCATCTGAGTATTTTGTACTGTTTACATTCTAATTCTGTATGGCAGCAAAAAGAACAGATTGAATGATTTCTGCTTATGTAATACAAAAAAATGGCATCACCACTCTGTTGAGATGTTGATGTCCCAATTATTTGGGCAGGAGGATGTATATTGTACTATAGTCTTGCAAATTTGAAAATAAGTGGGAAAGAAGAGGGAATGTAAAACAATTCAACAGTTTATCAGACTAACAGTACCTATTTCATTATTCATTTCCATTCCCCTTTCCCCCCCATTTCTATGTCTACCTGAAATAGATATGCCATATTTGTTCTTAGATCTCCTCTGGATTTCTCAGTGTGAGGCAGAATAATATCTCAAGGAAAAAAAAGTGGATGAAAGAAGTGGTGTTTCATAAAGAATCACACTTTTAATTATACCACTATCAAGATTATTTCATACTCACTAATTAAAAGTAGCCATGCCAACTATTCTTGGCACAACTCAAGTTGACAAGCACACATTTCTATTCACTTATCCTGTCACTGGCTTCAAAGTTGCTGCCTCTTGACAAAGCAGGGTACCATGTAAATAGATTTCATGCAGATTTGAGTTCAAACTGTAACTTTAAATTTCTCAAGCACTAATTGCATTGGCATTCATCTTGATATGTCTTAATACCACCTCACCAGTTATCTTCAATTCACAAACTTTGCTGGCCAGAAAGGTAGAATTATCATTTGGATGGTTATTATTTGATTCCAGAAAGCTCTACAGGGGTGGGGAACAATGGCCCTTTTATTACTTGTAGACATCAACTTTCAGAGTTCTAATGAGATTTATTTATCAAAAGATTATTAAAGGAGTTCTAATTAATTTTTGGACTTCAACTCCCAGAATTGCTGAGCTAGCATGGCTGGCTCAGGAATTCTGAGAGTTGAAATCTGCAAGTCATAATGAGGCCATGGTTCCAGTGGTGGGTTGCAGGTGGTGCGCCCCAGTATGGGCGTACCGGTGCCTGCCGGGAGCACCGGGTACCGTTCTGGTATGGTGCTCCGGAGGGCCCACCAGCCCATCTATCCTCCTTATCTGTATTTGAGCTCTTCAGCGCTGCCGCACCAACGTTTTGCCGAGCAGCTGGAGCATTGTGGAGGTGTTGGAGGAGGTAAGGATGCATGCACGCTCTGCGCATATTCATGTGGTAGACAGCAGGCCCTGTTGCACCATACCAGTTGCAACCAGAACCCACCACTGCATGGTTCCCTACCTCAGCTTAGAAGAAGGGATCCAATTTGCTTGACTTTTAAACTAAAGTTGCTGTTGAGATTGTCTCTTGGTAAATTAAATTTTATTTTATTTGCAAGAATAAGGGAGAGATTTGCTGTTTTTTTTTTCAAGGAGATGATTATCCAGTTTAACCAGTGACTTTGACATTCCAAGGTTGACTCCCATCCAAAATACTAGTGGGAATGTGTCAAAACCAGCTAGATGTTTCCACATGGTGAATTGGTTTGTTTGGTTATGCAAACTCTTCTGAGGAATGTAACTAATGTAATTGAAACCCATTTAATAATGTTTTGAGAAAATAACTCATGAAAATTCTTTGAATGTACTGTTTTGTAATAATTGCATTACAATTCGTTGTAAGCCCCTTAGAGTCATTGAGTGAGTTGGGCAGCTTGAATAAATGCATAAAAAACAAATAACAATATCCTATTTAAAATGTCTACTTTTTGATTCTAACCATATGTGGGAAGTTATCACCCAGCCCTCTCCCAGAAAAATGAAATATCCTAGGAAATATTGAAAAGGCAGAATATTTCTCTGGATGTGAAAAGAAAGAAACATGTTTTAAAAGACAAAATAGTTCCCTGTAGCTTCCTGCCCATCCCCACTGTTAATGGACCATTGAGAAGGCCAGGCTAGTCCCTTTTACATAATAAAGACTTCTCCACTGCAGCCCCAGGGGGGATGGGAGTAAAAGGCATGATAATATTGGCCCTTTACTCAACTGACCACATGGCATCTGAGAACTCAACCAAACCTGGATTCAAAACTCAGCCTAGAGGCTTGCCCCTGCATGGCCCCATGTGAGTCTGACAACCAGTTAGAATACATTTCTTACACAGGAACAAGAAACAGAGAGGTGGAACTAAACAGGTTATAAAAAGCCTAGCAAGTCCCTCCTTCAGCCCTTCTCTTCTTCTCTACCAACATTGAAGCATGTGATCACCTTTTCTGTTCAGGGCTCAAGCCATGTGGCCCTGTCCAACAATAAACCATCTTTCCAAGCAGCCTCCATGTCTCCAGTGTCTTTTTCCCCACTTGGAGCCGAAGGACATTTCTTTTATCACATGCTCTTAGAGAAAAAGAGAAGAAGCATGTTCTACTTTTGAAAGAGAGCCGAGGTGGCGCAGTGGGTAGAGTGCAGTACTGCAGGCCACTTCAGCTGACTGCTAGTTCAGCAGTTCAGCGGTTCAAATCTCACCGGCTCAGGGTTGACTCAGCCTTCCATCCTTCCAAGGTGGGTAAAATGAGGACCTGGATTGTTGGGGGCAATATGCTGATTCTGTAAACCACTTAGAGAGGGCTGAAAGCCCTATGAAGTGGTATATAAGTCTAACTGCTATTGCTATTGCTATTGAAATGAATATTTGGCAGCCTTTAGGTCACTTAAATGCAGTATCTCTCTCTTTCATATTATTTTCTCTTGTAAGATTCACCTCTTTCAACTATTTCTACAGTATCTGTCAGGTTCCCACAGAGACAGTGATGACTGGAAACTGCATTTTAGTAAATTGTAGCTATATAAAATAGTTTAAAATTACTGAAGCCGCCAGTAGCGGTTGTAAGAATACTGTATCTATTCAGATTTAAACACTTAGTGCAGACAAGGGACAGTGCAATTTTAAATGTGCTAGCTTGATTTTATCCTATGTGTAGGTTCCCTTATGTCTGTATATGATTGTTTACATTCAGCTACATCTCATTCAGATACTCCCCTAAAAGTGGGCTTGCATCTGTCAGCTACTATATATATAGTAGCCATACCCTTACTGGGATTCGAACCTGTGCTATATTACATCTTAGGCAGACGTCTTAGCCGGTTCCACCACAAAAGCGCGTAGGACAAAATCGCGCTCGACAAAAGCGCGTTGTGACGTCATCACAGCGCGACGAAAAAGTTCGAAAAAATGTAAAAATAAAGCTAAAACCTTCCCCTAACCCCCCCAAACCTAACCCTAAACCTAACCCTAAACCTAACTCTTAACCTAACCCTAAACCTAACCCTAAACCTAACCGTTAAAGTAACGAAAAACCTAACGCTAACCCTTAACCTAACCCTAACGCTAACGCTAACGCTCTAAAGCTAACCCTAACCCTTAACCTAACCCTAACCCTAAACCTAACCCTAACCCTAAACCTAACCCTTACCTTTATGTGAATGGGCTTGCTTTAATTAAATTTTTATTAATTTTTATTTGAATTTTTCGATCTTTTTCGTCGCGCTGTGATGACGTCAAAGGCGCGATTTTGTCGATCGCGCTTTTGTCGTCCGCGCTTTTGACGGGTCACGGTCTTAGCCATTAAGCCACAGGCTCTCCTCTTTATCAGCTGAATATATATATATATATATATATATATATATATATATATATATGTGTGTGTGTGTGTGTGTGTGTGTGTGTGTGTGTGTGTGTGTGTGTGTGTGTGTGTGTGTGTGTGTGTGTGTGTGTGTGTGTTTGTGTTTGTGTTTGTGTGTGTTTGTTATATTTGTTCTGATAAATAATCTCTTGTGATGAGCTGAAGGACAGAGAATGGAAGTAGTGATCTTCCTCCCATATTTGGGCATACCGGGGTTGAATATATATATATTCTTTTTTCAGAAAATCAGAATAAGAAACATTCCTTTTTAAAAGGGCCATTGATCTATAGCAGGAGTGTCAAACTAGCAGCCTGCAGGCTGGATGTGTCACTCGCAGGTCACACCCACCCCAGTTCCGTGAATGGAAAAATGGCACAAAATGTCACATGACGGCAACATGTGTCACATGATGACACCCGTGATCTATAGCAATGTTTCTCAACTGTGATAGCTTCAAGCTGCCTAGACTGAGAAACATTGACCTATAGATTTGAGGAACTATGATGCCATAAGTTGGTTTTAAAAAGGCTAGTAAGGAAGCTGCAGATGTTATTTAGAACATTATTCTTTTTATAAACCTCATTGAATCACTGCCATTAGCTCCTCAACTTTCACTGTTTCAAGTGTTAAATCATGACTTATGATCCATGTTGATGATATGTGTTTGGCATCAATTCTGAGATTATGATTCTGTATAAGATATTCTTTTCTAATTAGGCCAAAGTTAAAGACAAAATGAAACATCTGACGTGCATTCTAGAATGTATAAAGACAGTGATGCATCTTATATAAGTTGATTTAATAAAGACATTTCCCTTGATATCTTCAACTTCAAATTTACTTTTGGAACCTTAATTAGAGGAATGTAATTGAAAACTGACAGTAGAGAATGAAAAAACAAGGACTGCATTGTAAACTGAAAAGGTTCATTGTTAAACAATGTGTGGTAAGTAATATGTATGTCAAAGGGTGAAAAAAGTAATTTATCTCTGTTGCTCCAAATTACTGTGTATTATCCAAGCTATATTTCTCACATTAACCGACAGACTAAAGTCAACAGGGTAGCTTTTGTTTCCATAATTTTCCTCTGGAATATATTGTATGCAATTTCTGAAATTTGTTCTATAATATAATGAAATCTAGCTTCTAGGAAGCGAAGCTCATAATTAGCAGTTTGGTTATTTTAAAATGTCAGGAAATAACATACAAGATTACAAGCATATGTGTGTGTGTGTGTGTGTGTGTGTGTGTGTTTGTGTGTGTGTGTGTGTAGTATTTGTGCTGATAAATAAATAAATAAATAAAGGGAGACTAGTATAGATCTATTTCAAGTTATTTAGCTCTCATCAGCTAGCCATACGGTTACTGGGATTCGAACCTGAGGGTAAGGGTATGGCTAGCTGATGAGAGCTAAATAGCTTGAAATAGATCTATACTAGTCTCCCTTTATTTATTTATTTATCAGCACAAATACTACACAAATGTAACAAAGGCAACAGTAAAATATTGGGCTTTCTGTCTGGATGGTCTCTTGTGACGAGCCGATGGACAGAGAATGGAAGCAACTAGCTTCCTCCCATAATTGGGGCATACCAGGGGTTGTGACTTTTTATATATATAATATATATATATATATATATATATATATATATATATATATATATATATATATATATATATATATATATATATATATATATATATATATATATATATATATATATATATATATATATATATATATATATATATATATAATATTTATGCTGATAAATAAATAAAGGGAGACTAGTATAGATCTATTTCAAGCTATTTAGCTCTCATCAGCTAGCCATACCCAAGTTTGGGAATCGAACCTAGCCAGCTATGGCTAGCTGATGAGAGCTAAATAGCTTGAAATAGATCTATACTAGTCTCCCTTTATTTATTTATCAGCATAAATATAACAAATGTAACAAAAAAGGCAACAGTAAAAAATATTGGGTTTCTGTCTGGATGGTCTCTTGTGACGTGCCTAATGACAGAGAGTGGAAGTGTGACCTTCCTCCCATACTTGGGCATACCAGGGGTTGTGACTTTAAGTATATATCTATATCTATATCTATATCTATATCTATATCTATATCTATATCTATATCTATATCTATATCTATATCTATATCTATATCTATATCTATATCTATATCTATATCTATATCTATATCTATATCTATATCTATATCTATATCTATCTATCTATCTATCTATCTATCTATCTATCTATATATCTATATATCTATATATCTATATATCTATATATCTATATATCTATATATCTATATCTATATCTATATCTATATCTATATCTATATCTATATCTATATCTATATCTATATCTATATCTATATCTATATATCTATATCTATATCTATATCTATACCTATACCTATACCTATACCTATACCTATACCTATACCTATACCTATACCTATACCTATACCTATACCTATACCTATACCTATACCTATACCTATACCTATACCTATACCTCTATCTCTATCTCTATCTCTATCTTTCTATATTTATATCTATATCTATATCTATATCTATATATCTATATATCTATATATCTATATATCTATATATCTATATATCTATCTATATATCTATATATCTATATATCTATATCTATATATCTATATATCTATATATCTATATATCTATATATTTATATATCTATATATCTATATATCTATATATCTATATATCTATATATCTATATATCTATATATCTATATATCATTCTATCTATTTAAAGTCACAACCCCTGGTATGCTCCAATATATATATATTCCCCTCATTAAGGTATTTTAGAACATGAGGGTTATTTGCATCTTAAAACATGTTTTTTGTTTAAAAATCCCAAATAGTTGTCAACCATATTAAAAAGTTAAACTTTCTTCATGCTGAATGTGACACTTGATGATTTCATGACTCCAATCATGGAGTTTTCCTTGCAAAAGCCCAGAGATGGCTTGTCATGCTTTCTTCCGGAAGGTTGTTTCAACTTCCAGCATGCCTAGAGCAGTGATGGCGAGAGATTTAGGCACTGAGTGCCGAAAAGGGAGACCATGCGCGCACACACACGGGTGCTAATCTGGGATGCAACCTGGAAGAGGAGCTGCCCAGGGGGCATACATGCGCCAAAAAATGAACTTCCGGTTTCTGATGTGCACATGTGCGCTGGCCAGCTTGTCTTCCAGTTACTAGGGTGCATGCGTGCATGCAGATCAGCTGGCCTGTGCCCATGCTCATGCTGGAAAATGAAAGACCAGCTCTTCCAGTTTCTGGCACTGCTGCATGCAGTGTTGATCATCGCATGCACAGGTGTGCCAGAAACCAAAAAGAGGAATGGGTAATGCCATGTGTGCCAGGTGACATGGCTCCGCATGCCACTTTGGGCACATGTCCCATAGGTTCACCATCACAGGCCTACAGACTTGAATATTTTGGGGAGATTTCCTATTCAAGTAGTAATCACACTTGATCCTGCTTAGTTTAGGAGGCCAGAGAAGGTTGGCCAGATGCTGCTGCTTGCTGAGACATCAACCATATTAGGGATTTTCTATTTATCCAATTTTAATGGTTGGATGGCCAGCTCTCAAATTCTGACTCTTTCAAGCCAACATAGGATTTAAGAATAAAAGAGAACAAGCAAAAACAAAACAAAAGACTTAGCATATCCAATGCTGAACCCCAATTGCATTATCATCCCAACCATTAGCGATGGTCTCATATAACGCCAAGGAAAGACCCAAGCTTTCAAAGATCCTATGGAGGATGACAGGATGATTGATTATGTCCTTTATGGGTATTTTTGCTACATTTTGCATCTTACTTTCCAGTACTTTTATGTGCTTTCATTTTCCTCTCTGTCAATAATTAAATTTTTATCCTGCTTTACGGACACGGTGGCTCTGTGACTAAGATGCTGAGCTTGTCGATCATAAAGGTCAGCAGCTCGCCAGTTTGAATCCCTAGTGCCACGTAATGGAGTGAGTTCCCGTTACTTGTCCCAGCTTCTGCCATCCTAGCAGTTCTAAAGCACGTAAAAATGCATGTAGAAAAATACCACCCTTGGTGGGAAGGTAACAGTGTTCCGTGCACCTTCGGTATTTAGTCATGCTGACCACATGACCATGGAGATGTCTTCGGACAGTGCTGGCTCTTAGGCTTTGAAACTGAGATGAGCATCGCCCCCTAGAATTGGGAACAACTAGCACATATGTGCGAGGGTAACATTTACTTTTGCCTTTATCCTGTTTTAGGATGGGAAAAAGAAATCACTTAAATATTTGTGTGTATTATTTTACTAAGGCAGGGATGTTTTACATTTTACCGAGAATGTACCTGTCTCTCCTTTTGAGATGCAATCCAAACTGAAATAATCTGAAAAATGAAAAGTTCAGAGCCTATTCTTTCTGAATGATTCATTCCAGAAGACCAAAAATGAAAATGATTTTCAGCCAAGCTGGCTCTCAGGATAATTTTTGATTGCTGTAGTTTTGAGTAGAATAAGGCTGATATCCAACAATTCTGCAAATAGAATGTCCAAGAGTTGAGTATAATCCCTTCCATTTTATGGGAATGGATTAATAACAATCTTTACAGCTGCCAGCTATTTACTGTTGCTTGTGCATTGAATCAAAATGTTTTCTTCTTAGCCAGTCTTAGCCAGTCTAAAAGCTTATCCCTTCCATTTTCAGAAAGTAAATATAGTCATAAGGAAAGAAATAAAGATAGCTACATGTGTCCCTATTATGTTAACTATCCACTGTGAATTCCTGTTCTAATTTAGCTATAATGATAAGATTATTATGTAATCCATCTACCATCAGAAAAATCATAACTATTACAGTGAAATGCACTGTTTTAATGATACCTCTGCACATGGAGATATCTTAAATACATTCAAAAAGAAGTATTAATGTTAATGTTATTGTCTTGATTCATTTATGTAGTTAATGTAGGATGTTGCTTTTTCTTCCTCCTCTTCCTCTTCCTCCTCCCCTTCCTCCTCCCTTTTATCATGTGAATTTGATTCATAAATAAATCAACAGCAATGGAAGAGGACTTGAAAGCTCTTAGATTTCACATTAGCTAAATAAATAAATATTTAATATCTAGAAATACAATCCTCATTCAGAAACTTGATAAAGAAAATTTCCACAGATCTATCATAGCAAGAAAAATAAATTTATCACAGAAAACAAAGAAGTACTGTGTATCCATTGTTCACTGCAATTCACAGTAATCCATGCATTAAATATGCATCTGTGCTCCAGCGTTTAAACCCTAGATATCACCCAGGATTCCTAGTAGACCTAAACTCTAATCCTAACCCTAGATTCATTTATATTGGCAATGGGATTTTCCCATGTAATTCACTGTGGAATTACAAACTCCAAAGTACTGTTACTTTCCTTAGAAAACATCTACGAATCCACCCTTAGCATTAGTTTTTGGCCATGATTCCACGTAGAACTAACCCTAACCCTAACCCTACATTCAATTCATTTAATTGGTAATGGGATTTTCCCATGTAATTTATAATCAATTCTGAACCAAAAGCTTTAACCGTTACTTCCCTTATAAAACATCTAAGAATCCATCCCTAGCATTTATTTATTTTAGGTCTATTCCGAGTAGACCTAATCCCAACCCTAACTCTTACCCTAATCCTATCCCTTGATTCATTTTCATTGGCAATGGGATTTTCCCATGTTGCTGTGGGTTATAATCAATTCTGAATGAAAAGTTGCTTTCCTAAAAGGTAAATGTTCCCCTCACAAATATGTGCTACTCGTTCCCGGTTCTAGGGGGTGGTGCTCAACTCAGTTTCAAAGCCAAAGAGCCAGCGCTGTCCGAAGATGTCTCCGTGGTCATGTGGCAAGCATTACTAAACGCCAAAGGGGCATGGAACGCTGTTACCTTCCCATCTGCTTTCCCTAGAAATATCTAAGAATCAATCCCTAGTGTTAGTTTTTGGCATTGATTCCAAGTAGACCTAACCTTAACCCTAGATTCATTTGCATTGGTATTTGTGGCTAAAGAAATGCACACAGGGTTTTTAAATATACATCAATTCTATGAAGCATTTTGATTATATGTCATTTACTACTTGACTTTCATTAAAATATACAACCTATAGCATGAATTTCTATTTCTACTTCATTTTCCATATGCATTGCATCTTTTTACCTTTTTGGTGCTATTTCTATATCCATTACATATTTTACCCTTATAGTGCCATAACTTTTAAAAGTTATTTATAGGAAAGTATCTTTTTATTTCATTAGTAGCAATTTAAAAGGAGAGTAAAATAGAAAGTGGCAGTTTAATAAACTAATTTGACAATAATATTCCTAACCATATACTCTTTTTACATTACCAATATACCATTAAGGCAACATGGTAAATTTGATACATTAATTTTCTGTCTTAAAGTCATGCTTTCTTAAAACACAGTGCTTTCCACACTCAAATAATTGTCTTTCTGCACGTTTAATATAACTTTCTTTTAAATTGGAGTAAGCATATGTTGATTTTCTCAGTGAATTTTAAACACATTTTATCCATATGCTTAGATATACATATGCATAAATATCAGTGCAAAGTGCCTGGATTTCTTGCTGTGATGCAAGAAAAATAATTGTTGAATATAGAAAAAATATATCTGTATCTGAGTAAAATATTAATTAGGAACTTCCTGATGGTTGTCCTGCTCTTTCAAGAAACATACGGTAGTTCTAAATCCTAGCTCTGTGATGGTGAACCTTTGTGGGCATGCGTCCCATCACCAGCTGCTCTTCTCATTTTCGGTGTGCACATGCACACCGGCCAACTGGTCTTCATGGGCACAGGAGCAGCAGAAATTGAACCGAATAACGGCCTGAAAATGGCCTAAAAAGAGTCTGGAAACAGCCCAAAAAAATGGCTAAAAATGGCCAAATACAGGCATGTGTGTGCTGGGCAGCTGGTCTTCGTGTTTCTAGTGCTCTGGTGCAAGCACATTCATGCATGTTCCGGTTGGAGCACTTGGTGCAGAAAAGGTTTGCCATCATTGTCCTAATAGAACATTAATTCAACTATTTTCCTTTCTCCAACACAATACAATAGCAGAGTTGGAAGGTACCTTGGAGGTCTTCTCGTCCAACCCCCTGCCTAGGCAGGAAACCCTGTACCATTTCAGACAAATGGCTATCCAACATCTTCTTAAAGACTTCCAGTGTTGGGGCATTCACAACTTCTGGAGGCAAGTTGTTCCACTTATTAATTGTTCTAACTGTCAAGAAATTTCTCCTCAGTTCTAAGTTGCTTCTCTCCTTGATTAGTTTCCACCTATTGCTTCTTGTTCTGCCCTCAGGTGCCTTGGAGAATAGTTTGAATCCCTCTTCTTTGTGGCAACTCCTGAGATATTGGAACACTGCTATCATGTCTCCCCTAGTCCTTCTTTTCGTTAAACAAAACATGCCCAGTTTCTGCAACCGTTCTTCCTATCTTCTGGAGTGTTGGCTGTTCCTGCCACCTTGGTGTCATCTACAAATTTGATGACTTTCTCATTTATCCCCTCATCCAGATCATTGATGAAGATGTTGAAAAGTACTGGGCGTAAAACAGAGCCTTGGGATACTCCATTGCATATTTCTCAATAGAAGATTTATAGAATCCTATCTGAAAATACCAACTATTTAGTATATAAGGAGAACTTTTGTAATGAAGAATGTAACAATTTTGTTCAGGATAAATATTTATCTGCAAGTAGTCCAAAGATGATTTTTTGCTAAATAAGAGATACTATGATCTTCACATGTGTGACAGAATATCAGACATACCTATTAGATCTTTAGCACTTTATGATGTGTATGAATATTTTAAAGTAATTAATAAATTGTTTTACCCAATTTACATATACATCACTCTTTGAATTTATATGTAAATTAAAGTTAATATGTTTTTACATATTTTGTAATGGGAAATCTGATAACTAATCTGTTGATTAGTTTTCTTGCATATTGGGTCTTTTGTCATCAGCATGAAATCACTGATTTGGAAACTGTTGTTGATCTGAGAAATCAATGTATTGTATTTTTTGGACTATAAGATATACCGGAGTATAAGACACACAAAGATTTTGAAGAGGTAAATTAAAAAAAAAGTTTTTGCACTTTGCAGCAATGTTCCCTCTAAGGTGCGTGGCTGCGCAGCCACGCACGTAACAAGAAAACACTACACAGAAGTTTCAAATTGCCATGCAGTTTTTTTAATGCCTTGAAATATGACTGAAAATATCCCCACTCCTTCCTTCTCTCTCTGCACCGAACTCTTTCATCTGATGATTGGTGAAATCAAAGAAGACTCTGCCCGGAGACCGATGATGCTGCATTGGTCCTCTGGGGCTGCGTCGGTTCCTGGGAAAACATGATTCACTGGTTGTAGCCTGGGTTTCTCTGCACATCCAGGGTTTCTCAGGCATTGCATCATCTGAAGCCCCATTCTGGACTCGGCAGTCTTCTGCGATCCCTTCGCTTTGCGGAGAGTGGGAAGCAGCGTTGAGTTGGACTGCCTGAGCCAAAGGGGTCCACGGGATGTTGAGACTTGATTTTTGAGCAGTACCAATCCATTCCACTCTTTCCTTTCCCTTTCTGTCATTCTTCTATCTTCCTTTCCTTTTCCTTTTCCTTTTCCTTTTCTTCTTTTCCATTTCCTTTCCTTTCCTTTTTCCTTTCCTTTCTCTTTTCCTTTCCTTTTCTTCTTTCCCATTTCCTTTCCTTCCCCCTTCCTTCCCTTCCTTCCTTCCTGGGGGTCTGAGGGAGAGGGGGGGGACCCTTTTCCTCCTTGCCCCCATCCCCAACATCTGCTCTGATGGCAATTATGGCTAAAAAAATGAAGGTGCTCAGGCATGAAAATGTGCCACTCAAACACTATACTTTTCCGCACACACTGAAAAAAAAATAGAGGGAACATTGCTCTGCCGGCCTTCCATACCCTCTGCACATCCATTGTTGTGAAGGGGGTGGGGAATTTGCAGGCCAAAAGTCCTGTATTCATTGTATAAGACACACTCAGGTTTTCACCCTCTTTTTTGTGGGGGGGGGGGGGGAAAGGTGTGTCATACACTCTGAAAAATACGGTAATCTACAATTCCATATACTTGGCTTGTGTATCTGAGCCCAGGCTCAGGACCCAAATTCTGAATCTGACCTTGAGAAAGCTGTTTCAGCTGAGCCTGTGGAATGTTAGCTCAAGCAAGACAAAGCCAGGAATCACATGAGGCTAATCAAACACAGCACCATCTCAATAGCTGGAAAAGTCAGTTGAAATGATATAAATGTTCCCAGTCACTGCAACAGATGAGTATTGAGCAGAACATCAAAGGTCTATTAGGCTCCTTGTTAAGGAAAGGAATAAACCAATGGTGAAATTCATTATTTTTTTTAATACTGGTTCTGTGGGTTTGGCTTGGTGGGCGTGGCAGTGGAAGGATACTGCAAAATCTCCATTCCAACCCCACTCCTGGGACCAGCCAGAGGTGGTATTTACCGGTTCTCCGAACTACTCAAAATTTCTGCTACCTGTTCTCCAGAACCTATCAGAACCTGCTGAATTTCCCCCCTGGAATAAATCTATTGAATATTGAGAGCTTGCTGCAGCCTTATTTAAGAAGATGCTCTGAAATGGGTTGTGTTGGAAAAAAAAAATTGGACTTGGATGTAGCATTCATGTTGGTTTTACCCTTGAACCTCTGACCTTTGAAGTAAAAGACAACCTTGCCTCAAGCTCTCTTAAACTTGGTCTCAGCGCTATCTTGGCAGCTTTAAGTAATAGACCCATAGCAAGGAAAAAAATAATAGACCCATAGCAAGTAATAGGCCCATAGTAAGCAAAACTCTGAAGCAGGTAAATTCTCCAAAGAATATATCATATTGGCACAGATCTGGTGAAAACTGACTCTGAAGCTCCTGGTGGTTTTCATCTATTAAAATCCATCTTGGCAATTCAGTCAGGTCAGCTTCAAGGTTGACACTTGGACTGACTTAAGATAATTCTTCTATTTCAGAGAAGAACTTTACATGCAAGCTTTTGCTTTGTTTACATTCCTTTGTCACATTATTGACCCCTCAGTCTTGAAGTAAAACTGATAAAATCTTGCGAAACCACGTGTGAACCAGTGGTGGGATTCAGCCAGTTCGCACCTATTCGGGAGAACCGGTTGGTAACTTTCTAAGTAGTTCAGAGAACTGATTGTTGGAAGAAATCCCCTTTTGTTTTTTCCACTTTACAGGGCTAATCCTGTAAGGAAGGTAGGAAAGAAACATTCTAGTGTTGTTTCTAGTCTAATCTTTATTGACCTGCTTACAGAAACTGCCTCTCCGGTTAACCCTTATTACATTGTAACAGCTAAGGCGAAGCGCCCATCGACCTGAGTGACCTTGAGTTGGCCAAGCCCATCCAGTCACATGACCACTGAGCCCCACCTACCCAGATGGTCATTTGGGCAGAGAACCGGTTGTTAAATTATTTGAATCCCACCACTGGTGTGAACAAAACCTATAGCTGCACAGGATCACCCGTTCTCAATTCAGTGGAACTATTGTCTGCTGATATTCAGGCTTCACAAAATAAAACAATATATAACAATAATATAAGTTCTCCCGTCCCTGAGAAATGAAGTCTATGGTTGACCACCATGCTCTAAATAGAAATATTCAGAATCAGTAAAATCTGCTGTGCCTTATGTTCTCTCCCTGTACCTGTATTGTCACAGCTGCTACCACAACGAAGCAAAGAAAAGTTCATTGAATTCTTGTACTTTGTCAGCCCTTAATAGTTTTGATTGCCTAATTATCTGCTCCAGTGCAATGGTAAAATGTTGCAACATTTCATTTTCCCCTCAAGGAATGAACACTGTCTCTGAAGAAGTTACCATCTGCTCTTTTTCTTAAAAACTAAGCTAGGGGAAAAAATCCATCAATGCTTCTACTATTGTCACCTTTATGTCCCTATTTTTTTCCCTCTACAAAGGAATTGAATTCCAGTAAAAAGTAGCTCACCATCTCAGAGAGAGGAACATCATCCAAATATGTCTCTAACATATATATAAAACAGAGCAGTTAGGCTTAGATGATTCTTCTGTTGCCCCACCCCCGTTTATACTCAATTCTCTGTACCACATTCAAGGAATTTGGATAATTCCTCAGGTTTCAGAGATGATTTTCAGAGTTCTGTAGCTTTACTATATCTGCAAAATGGACTTTGCATATAAACCTTTGAACTGGATATGGCAGTTATGAATATGTCTAGGGCTAAAACATTATCCCTGATTTATAGAAGTCTTCACTACCATATTTTTTGAGTACAAGATGCACCGGAGTATAAGATGCACCAAGGTTTTGAAGAGGCAAATTTTAAAAAAAGTTTTTGCACTCTGCAGACCTCCCAAAAATGGCCTGTTTTTCCCGAAAATGGGCCCATTTCTTTTTTAAAAGGCATGAATGGACTTTATGAGGCTTGTAGAGTGCTCCTGGAAGGGTGGCCCTCCTCCAAAAATGAGCAAACAATGGTCTGTTTTTCATCAAAAAAAATTACATGCATAGCATTTAGGAGGCTTATAGAGTGCTCCTGGGGGCTGGGGGGGGGGTAAAATTGCTGCATTCAGTGTATAAGATGTACCCAGATTTTCAGTCTCTTTTTTGAGTGGAAAAAGTGCATCTTAAACTCCAAAAATATGGTATCTTGCCAACATATTTAGTTCTATAATTTGGACCAATAAAAGGCCCTCAATATATACAATTTAGTTTTTAATCTTATTTGTTAAATGTTAGAATAAGTCTTGGACAGTGGTTGGTTGCTGCCTCGTCGGACTGGTTCGGGCAAACTGGTAGTTGTGATCACAGGTTGGGCCTCCCCACTTGCCCCTGCTCCATCCTTTCCATTTATAACTAACTTTCTGGTTCGATCCCACTCACCCATGCTGCTGAGCGGAGTTCCGCTCCATGCCTGCTGTACTCACTGGAGCTGCCTACGTTGATTAGCTGCATTTTTGAAGCTCTCTTTTAGCCCCGAAGAAGTGCGTATGAGTAAAGCTTGTTTGTGTGCATGTGCTCACAATCAGCAAACCAGTTGTTAAGGTAAGTGCAGACCACCTCTGGTCTTGGATGTGTATATGCTTTATGTTTTAACACTGCTTACAGTGCTTAAGAGTCTCAGTGGTGCAGTGGTTAGAATGCAGTACTGCAGGCTACTTCTGCTGCCTGTTGGCTGCCTGCAATTTGGCAAATCGAATCCCACCAGGCTCAAGGTTGACTCAGCCTTCCATCCTTCCGAAGTGAGTAAAATGAGGACCCAGATTGTTGGGGGCAATAGGCTGACTCTGTAAAACAGCTTAGAGAGGGATGTAAAACACTGTAAAGCGGTATATAAGTCTAAGTGCTATTGTTATTGCTACAGTTCAGCCATAGTAACACAGTGGTTAGAATGCAGTAATGTTGGCTAAGTCTGCCACAGCCTGATGTTTAATCCTGTCCATCTCAAGGTTGACCCAGTCTTCCATTCTTCAAGGTTAGTAAAATGAGGGCCATTATTGAGGCCAATGTGCTGACCTTTGTAAACCATTCAGAGAGTGTTGTAAAACATCATGGAGCAAAATATAAGTACTATTGCTATTTACTTATTTTATTGAGAATCGTTATCTCGGGATTGGCAGCTTTTAGCGAACTTTTGTCTTGGAAGTTAAGTTGGGCCAGGCCTAGCTGGATTTCAATGAAAATAGGCTATAGGGTAAATAGAAATAGAATGTCATGGCAAATTCCTTTCTATTTTTATCAAGGAAAGTGCTATGAGCAAGTCTGCAAATCATCAGAAGGAGCTTGAACAAAACATTACCTTTCTATCTTTTCAAATTCTGAACCATGCCAGGAACTTTGAATTGCTTTATATTCCTTGATATTAACATGAATGTTTCAAAGGAAAAAAAGTGAAATAGGAATATAAATAAGTTATGATGATCAATAACTGCCAGAAACCAATTAAATATGGAAGATATGATTTCAGATTCATAACATCCAAAGTTTATCATATGGAAAGGAAATCTGATTACTTTATCTGGCATAAAGAATATAATCACAAATGAAAAATGTCCCTTAGTTGAACATCCTTTGGAAATTGCAGAATATATTTCCAGTTCACACCTGCTTCCAGTCAGAGATCTTTGCTTGTCTAAATGACCATGCATTCCCCCACACACACTTGTTCACTTTATAATCTATTTTAATTCCAATAGTGCACTATGGCCCTCATTTAAATCAGTATCTGTTGCTGTTGTTTGGAACGAAAGAGGGTTAATGCTTACCATTAATATTTTATGCAATAATGAAAAACATGTTGCCCTGTAGGAAAAAAGCAAATAACATTTGTACAATGTCTAGGACTTCAATTATTTCTTTCTTTCCTTTTTTCCCCCAAATTCCCTAATGAGCTACATCTGTTCTTGTAATTTATCTAACCCAGCTGGGGTTAGATAAGAGCATGTGAGGGTTCAAAGTGTTGGAAGAAATGTCCATCTGAATTCAGTTCCAAATGGGGAAAAAGTTCCAAATGGGGAAAATTCACTTATAATATATAAGTTAAATTTAGCTTTCCTTTGCTTTACAAACCTGCAAAGTTCATAAATGCAAGGGATGTAAAATTATTTTTTCATTGCCACTGTAACTGTGAATCGTCATTAAACAAGGCATTTGCTAAATAGGATTACCATGCACTCCCTTAAATAAAGACCAACCTTCACAATGTCTCAATAATGGAGATAGGAAGGAGGGAAGGAAAGAAGGAAGGAAGGAAGGAAGGAAGGAAGGAAGGGAGGGAGGGAGGGAGGGAGGGAGGGAGGGAGGGAGGTTGGTTGGTTGGTTGGTTGGTTGGTTGGTTGGTTCTGAATTTCTCTGAGTTTACTGTTTTCCAATTGATTTGTTTTTATGTGACTGTATTTAAACTATTCTACTATATTATAACCTGCCCGCAGCTTTTTCCACACTAGAATACGATAGACCATACCTGTAGATTATTAGGGAAAAATATAGTCACTTTATGGCTAGCTGGTTTGAAATTCAAAGTTTGTACTCCTTGTAAAGGAAAAAAAAAACTGTAAGACTATCTACCGTGCCAGAATTCTCATTCACTAAGATGAGAAGAAAAATTGCTTCTGATTTTTTTTATAGGAAAGTATACTTTTGACATTTGCAAAAGAAGTTACAGTTCTTTCATTTACCTGGAAGTGTTTGAGAGATAGATGTGAAGCGTGTTTCACTGTGCAACTCTCATCAGTGCTGTGCCACCACTCTGCCTTCCTTTAATTAAATCCCAAGTGCAGAGATTGTGACAAAAACATGGAGCCTTTTTGGGTCAGGACGTGTGTGCAGTTCAGGAAGATGTAAAGTGATGGAGATGTGAGTAGAAAAGTAAGAACCACAAAAATCTCAAGGACTTCACCACAACAGGCTAAGCCTGGAAGCACAACCAAAAAAAAATATGTTATTGGAAAGAAAGCCAAAATGGCCCTGAGAGTGAAGTATGAAAAGTTCTTTTGCAGAAGAAAAGTTTTTGAATATTGGAAGACCAGTTTCAGCACATTGTTGGTCCGTATGCTGAAAACTCATAAATCCAAGTATGATAATTTTGTTAATGCCATCCTTGATATTCTTGACATAAAAGTATACACTGTACAGATGTCACGTACATATGTCACTGAAGACTGACTCAGTATGGATGTAGATTGAATATTAAGGTATTCAGAAAGAACTTGAGAGAAGCATGAGCCACATTACATGAAAACAAGCATCCTCTTTTACCTCTGTCTGAACAGTTACAAAAGGTATCACTGAACTGTCTTAATTTTTTAGGTATTTCCCAACTCATTATTCTGGATTTGGTTTTTTAAAAAATCCTAAGTAAACATAATGGTGAGCTTTTCTGTTATCAGAACATTTATGTGGATGTAGCTACCTCAACCTCAGATATGCAGACAACCTCAGATAAGCAGATGATACCACTTTAGTAGCAGAAAGTGAAGAGGAACTAAAGAGCCTCTTGATGCAGGTGAAGAAGGAGAGTGCAAAAGTTGGCTTGAAACTCAACATTAAGAAACTAAGGTCATGGCTTCTGACCCTCTCAATTCCTGGAAAATAGATGGGGAAGAAATGGAGGTAGTAGCAGATTTTATTTTCCTGGGCTCCAAGATCACTGCCGATGGGGACTGCAGCGAAAACATTATAAGACACTTGCTCCTGGAGAGAAAAGTTATGGCAAATCTAGACAGCATACTAAAAAGCAAAGTCATCACCCTGCCAACAAAAGGGCATGTAGTCAAGGCAATGGGTTTCCCAGTTGCAATATATGGCTATGAAAGTTGGACCATAAGAAAAGCTGAGCACCAAAGAATTGAGGCCTTTGAACTGTGGTGCTGGAGAAGACTCCTGCAAGTCCCTTGGACTGCAAGGTGATCAAAGCGGTCAGTCCTAGAGGAGATCAACCCTGACTGCTCTCTAGAAGGCCAGATCCTGAGATGAAACTCAAATACGTTGGCCACCTAATGAGAAGAAAAGACTCACTGGAGAAGAGCCTCATGCTGGGAAAGATTGAGGGCAAAAAGAAGGGGACGACAGAGAATGAGGTGGCTGGATGGAGTCACCAAAGCAGTAAGTGTGAGCTTAAATGGTCAAAGGCAGGAAGGTGTAGAGGAATGTCGCAATGGGTTGGATATGACTTCACAACTAACAAGCTATATCACCAAATTTCTGATTCTGCCACAAACAGGGTAGTCATATATTTCAGCATTATACAGATAAAATGAAATATATACCTTTAAAGAAATTTAATGGCAGGTAGAAGGTTAGAATCCCAGGCTTAGAATCCCAGGAGGGAGAGAATGAATTCCAGAGGATAAGAGGGAGCTCAGTCCAGATATTTTGTGTGAATGAAAGAGGGTGAGGATAGCCCCTTCCTAACAGTTCACAGGATATATGTCATATGCAAATAGTAGAGAGCTTCAGTTCATATTCAAAAACCAAGAAAGGCACATGGTGATTTTTCCAAGCAGGGCTCTTTATTGTTCCACACAGATAGACAGACTCTTTTCTCACACAAACTTTTTGAACTAAGCTGCCTCTTATTCCTCTGAAATGCATCCCTTCCCTCCTGGGAATTCAGTTTCTACATTTCAATAAACAGAACAAAATAATAGAGTTGGATGGGACTTAGTCCAACCCCTACTCTCCTTCTTAAAAGTGCCCAGTGATGAAGCACCCACAACTTCTGAAGGCAAGCCCTTCCGCTGATTAATTGTTAGGAAATTGTTAGGAAATTCCACCTTAGTTCTAGGTTGCTCTTCTTTTTGGTTGGTTTCCATCCATTGTTTCTTGTCTTGCCTTGATGCTTTGGAAAACAGGTTGACTCCCTTTTTTCTTTGTGGCAGCCCGTCAAATATTGGAACACTGTTATGTTACACACACCCAGTCCTTCTTTTCATTAGGCTAAACATATCCAATTTCTACAACCATTCTTCATATGGTTTAGCCTCCGTCCCCTAATCATCTTTGTTGCTCTTTTCTTTCTAGAATCTCAACATCTCTTTTATCATAGGGTGAGTAAAATTGGACACAATATTCTAAGAGTAGTCTTACTAGGGCTTTGTAAAGCAGTAGTAGAACTTCATGTGACCTAGATTCTATCCCTCTGTTAATGCAACCTAGGATTGCATTTACGTTTTTGGTTGACACCACACATTGTTGGCTCATATTTATTCATATTTCTGCACATGAAAAAAAAATTAATTCTACATCTTTACCACAGAGATAAAGTCTTAACAAAGTATCAAGATGCTGATGCCAATGATCAGTATACATGACTGATAACAAGGTGTTTTTTCAGAAGGCAACTGGACTTTCTTGTTTTTCTTTTGAAGATGTTTCACTTCTCTTCCAAGAAGCTTCCTCAGCTCTGGCAGGATAGTGGGGAATGGAAGGACTTATATTCATGTACTCTGCAATTTTTTTTTCTGGAAATCCATTCCTACTCCCACACCATTCAAAGTGTGTTCATCCCAAATTGTATAGCTGAAAGTCTGCAGAGCTTCTCAGAGCTGAAGAAGCTTCTTGGAGAAGGAAGGTATTGCCAAAGATTACACAATATTAGATAAACTTTTGATACAGACAGAAAACAGGTTGATCAAAGTGTTGTATAGATTTTTGTTGGAACATAAGCTAGACGAGGAATATGTCAAAGAAATTATGATCGCCTGGGTGAAAAATTTAGGTTATAATGTGGAATTGGCTAAGTGGGAAAAACTTTGGATACTTAATCTTAATATTTAATACTACTTAATACTTACTTAATACTTAATACTTAATACTACTTAATATTTAAACTAACAATGACTATGGTGTATAAAGAAAACCTTTATAAGATGTTCTACAAATGGCATCTCCTCCCAGCACGTCTCTCCAAAATGTTTAAAAATCTGGCCCCAAATTGTTGGAAGTGTAAAAAAACACCAGGCATTTTTTATCATATGTGATGGACATGCAATCAGGAAAAAATATTGGAAAATGATTCAATCATGGTTAGAACAAATGGTGGGACACCAAATCTTGTTTAAACCAGAAATATTTCTCCTAGGTATAATACCGGAGGGGTTTAAGAAAGATACACTTTATCTAATTATACATGTACTAACTGTGGCGTGCATAACTTATGCACAATATTGGAAAAAAGAAAATATACCATCAGAGCTAATATAATCAGAAAAGTGTTGGCCTGTGTGGAAGCAGATAGGATCACTCTTGAACTTAAAAATAAAGGGGAATCAGAATATTTTGAAGTCTGAAACAGATTTTATGATTGGTATAAGACAAGGTGACAAGACCGGAACAAACTATATATATTGTGATTGGACAGAAGGATAGACAATGTATTAAGTAGGCTAATAGTTAATGGTTGAGACTAGTTGTATAAAATGTGAATGTATGGTAACTTCGACTTCACGGTACTGCATTGTTTTAAATGTGAAAATCATAAACATATATTCCAGAAGAAGAAGAAGAAGAAGAAGAAGAAGAAGAAGAAGAAGAAGAAGAAGAAGAAGAAGAAGAAGAAGAAGAAGAAGAAGAAGAAGAAGAAGAAGAAGAAGAAGAAGAAGAAGAAGAAGCAGCAGCAGCTGCTGCTGCTTCTTGGATGAGAAGTGAAATGGCTTCAAAAGAAAAAAAAACAAGGAAGTCCAGTTGCCTCTTGAAAAAAGCACCTTTATGATAACCATGACCTGGATGACTGAGAATCTCTACAGACAGATAACATGGTGTACTAAATTCTGATCTATCAGATTTGAGAAAGAAATGGGATCAACTTTGGTTTTATTGTGCAGGCTCTTAAACATGGTTTTTCACCAACATTATGTTTTGTGATGTACTCCTTTTAGAAGAAACCATTCTTGAAAGAGTTTCTGGAACAGATAGCGTGTTAAAATAATCAATGCAGAATACATTTTAATCTCTAGTGATTAATGTCTTAAGCCTTGTTAAAGGTCTTTCTCATATGCATAAACCATTTTCCATATTTCCTTTTTAGGAAACCCAGGAGAATGTAGGACAGTTATGTTCACAGTTATTCTTTCAACTTTCATTTGTCATTTTTACAGGGCAACCTGATCCCGCATATTTTAGTGCTTGTTTGCACATATAGCTAATGTGTGCTATAGCCTTTCTTTTCCCCTTCATCTGCTGCATTCTCTTAAAATTTTGATATATCCAACTGTGCATTGTGTGGTAATTTTCTCTTAAGCCCCCACAAGGCAGAACTTGTAAAAAAACAAATGATAAAAAAGATTGCAAACTGAACTTGAAATTTAGCTTGTTAGAAAACTGGCTAGAGTCACTAGAGATTTATAATATTTTTTTCTGGATTAAACAATATTTTAAAAATCCGTTGAATCTATTTCTTAAACAAGTTTTTAAAACTTTCTTTTCCATTTTCTGGAGGCACCTTCTGGAGGCAAATTTTTCCACTGATTAATTGTTGTAACCGTCAGGAATTTTTTCCTTAGTTCTAAATTATTTCTCTTCTTGATTAGTTCCCACCCAATGCTTCTTGTCCTACCCTCAGGTGTTTTGGAGAATAGCTTGACTCTCTCTTCTTTGTGGCAACCCCTGAGATATTGGAACTCTGCTATCATGTCTCCCCTAGCCTTCTTTTCATTAAACTAGATATACCCTTTTCCTGCAACCACTCTTCATATGTTTTCGCCTACAGTCCCCTAATCATCTTTGTTGCTCTTCTCTGCACTCTTTCTAGAGTCTCCACATTTTTTTTCATTGTGGCGACCAAAACTAGCTGCAGTATTCCAAGTGTGGCCTTACCAAGACATTATAAGGTGGTATTAACACTTTTCATGATCTTGATTCTATCACACTGTTTATGCAGCCTAGAACTGTGTTGGCTTTTTTGGCAGCTGCTGCACACTGCTGGCTCATATTTAAATGGTTGTCCACTGGGACTCCAAGATCCCTCTCACAGTTACTACTATTGAGCAAGATACCACCTATATGTATCTGTGCATTTTGTTTTTCTTGACTAAATGTAGAACCTTACTTTTTTCACCATTGAATTTCATTTTGTTAGATAGTGCCCAAGTTTGTCAAGATCCTTCTATATCTTAAGCCTGTCTTCTGCAGTGTTGGCTATTCCTGCCAGGTTGGTGTCATCTGCAAATTTGATGAGTTATCCATTTATCCCCTCATCTTAATTTGTTTGCTTTCAAAGTAATTCTTACATTTTTCTTTCTGACCCAATTTTCCTCCCCCCCTTCCTCCAAATAAAAGCTCCCTGGGTTGACCCATCCAAAGTGAAATGAGATGCTAGATTCTTCAATGGTGTCAGGTCAGGCTAGGTTAAGAAATAGGTACCTCAAGGATTCCAGGGATATTACTTTATTGCTACAGAGATGTTAACAGATTCTTGAAAGTTTGCTCAAACCTTTACTAGTCTTCCCCCTTTTAAGACCACCCAAATCAATGCAGAATCCATGTTTTCAGTCTCTTTTTGAGAATGAGTAAGTGTTTCTCCTCATCTATCTCTTCTCAAGCATGAAGATTAGATTTTTGCATAAGTAGTAGCCCTAATGGGAATATCTTATCTGTTAGTAACAACTGTAAATAAAATTCTTCAGTTCTGTAATAGACATGGAAATAGAAGATTCTATGAATTAGGAGCTCTTTGAATATTTCTTATTGAAATTGGTTTGAGTTTGTGTATCAATATTATATCTTTAGAAAACAAGTATTTTAATCCATAAAAAGTATATTCTCATTTGTCGGTCTATCTGTCTGTCTGTCTACCATCTATCTATCTATCTATCTATCTATCTATCTATCTATCTATCTATCTATCTATCTATCAATCATCTATCTATCTATCCATCCATCCATCCATCCATCCATCCATCCATCCATCCATCCATCCATCCATCCATCTATCTATCTATCTATCTATCTATCTATCTATCTATCTCTCTATCTATCTATCCTCCCATCTCCCTAAGATGCAACAAAAATCTTTGTAATTTAAAATAAACTAAATCACTTAAAATCCACTATGATCTACCCGTTCTTCCCAATCGGACTTGATATCTGCAAGAATGGAAGTCCCTTCTATCTCTAATCATTTTATTCTTGGTGTCAATTCTCTTTGTCATTGAAACATATTTTGCTGCTATGTACATGATTATTTATGCTTCATCAAAAATTAGGATATATTGCATTGGGGGGGAACAGAACAAAAGGGAACAGGCACCAAATTTGCATATGCCAAAGACTTTGGAGGCATATTTAAAAATTATCACTGTAATTTAAATAGAAATATACAGTAGTATAGCTCAAGGGCAAAGGAAAGGACTTTTGTGAATGTCAAAGGCAGCAGTGAAATACCTGAATAAATAGGTGATAAGTGATGGTTTCATTATTCCGCTCTTTTTAAAATAGCTGAACAGGTGGCTCTTATTCTTAATGCATCAGTGTTTGGATCAGTGTCCTATATAGTGAACTCATATGTATTATAAACTCTCAGCAAGCAAAGTTGTTTTCCTATCAGCTTCTTAATAACATGACTGGAACAGGTGACCTTAGCTTATGTCTTCATTTGACTTCAGCATGACCCTGTTTTTATGTTTTATATTTGGCAGGTGAACCATTGATGATTAGTTAGTAACTTGTAATTAATTATGATTTAAAGATATATATTTTTTTGCTTTTCTTGTTTTGAATGAGTAACAAATTCCTGTAATTTCGTTTATATATAACTTGCCTTCTCTCAGACAGCACACTGTAAATAGATTTAAATGTAGAAATAGGTAAGTTGAGTTGAAAAATTCCCTAAATCTTTTCAGGTATAAAATCCTTTAAGATAGTAATTTCTAATCTGTAAAATAGTCTGAATTAAGTAAATTCATTTACTTTATTGTCATTGCACCTTGTGCAACAAAATTAAATGGCATCTTCAGTGTACATTATAACTATAAAAATAAACACAAACATACATCCTTCACATTCTATATATAATTGAATTGAAAACTGATATTGCATTAATATTGCACTATACAGTAGAATTCAATATAGTTACTGCCCTGGGATAGAAGCTGTTTTTCAGCCCATTTGTCCTTGTTTTTATTATTCTGTATCGTCTGCCAGATGGTAATAGGTTAAAAAAAAAGTGGGTGTATGTGTGTGCCGGGGATCATATGAATCTTTAAGAATGTATTGAACTATCTTAAGGCAGCGGGAGCTATAAAGCTCTTCCAAAGAGGGGAGAGGGCAACTAATGATACTCTGGGCAATGATGTGATGTTAACTCTCTAGAACTGTCCTATCTGCCACTGTGCAATTGGCAAACCATACACAGGAGCAGTAACTTAGAATACTCTTTAAGCTGCAGCAGTAGAAGGTCACCAGCAGTTTTTCATTCAGTTGTTGTTTCCTGAGAAGTCTCAGGTAGTATAATCTCTTGCTGGGCCCTTTTGACCAGGGCTTCAATGTGAGTGCTCCAAGTCAGGTCCTCTTTATGATAACACCCAGAATCTTAAAACTGGACAATTGCTCCACCTTGTCTCCATTGATAAGCAAGGGCTGGATGTCTGATCTATTCCTTCTGTAGTCCACTGTAAGCTCCTTGGTCTTATTGGTGTTAAGGACCAAGTTATTGTCTCCACACCATGAAAGCAATTGGTCCACTTCAATGGTTGTCTTGTTATCGCGAGTCAAAGATAATTCCAGGAACACTGATAAGTAAGTATAATCTTTATTGTCATTGTACTTAAATACACGAAATTGGTTGTGTGATAATGATACAAGTCAATTTTATGAAATTGATGTCTTTCTTTTAATGACGATTGAACATTATGGAGATTTATTCTCTGTAAATAATGCAATGTTAGCTTTTCAGCTATTATAAATGAATCAAAATGAATTACTTCCAGATTCAATAACTTAAAGAAGGGAAGGAGAAAAAGCACCATGGAAAATGTTAAATGCTGTCTGCAATCAAATTGTTCACAGGACAGGAAATAATTTCTTTAATACCAGTCCAGACTTGTTCTGCTAATAATTCCCACAATGGTTCTCAATTACCATTCAAATCTTATTTTAGAAATTTCAGACGTTGACATACTGTGAACCTATTGTCTTTATTCCATTAACTTGCTTCCTAATTATAAGTTTTGTCCTTGGCATTGTTGCGCTATTCTGTGACTTATGAGGGTGTTCTCCATATCTCAGTATTATAATTTTAGAGAAAGATAGTTCACATTTTCTTTTATAATGATAACCTACAAAAAAATATTTTCTATTGTTGACCAACCGCATATACCAATTTCCTTCAACATTTCACACTTTGATGCCATGCATGAGAAATATTTCAAAATTGCAAATAGAAGCAGTCTTTGACTTATGACCACAATTGAGCCAAAATTTATGTTGTTAAGTGAGACATTTGTTAAGTGAGTTTTGCCCCATTTTATGACCTTTCTTGCCACCATTGTTAAGTGAATCACTGAAGTTGCTATATTAGTGACAGGTTGTTAAGTGAAGTGAAGTGCCTTCATGCTCTGTAATTCATAGATTACATTAAGCAATATGATTTCAACTGTTTTAAAAAGGGCTTAAATGAATACAGCTCTATTGCTGGATCAGTCATGTGCACATTGCTATAATTTAGCTGTCGTTTATTCCCCTTTTGGATGATTTTCTGAAAGTAATTGAAATAATCACTTTAAAGATTTCACAAAACACAATTAGTATTATGGTAATGTTAAAGTAACTGGAAAAATCATAACGTATAGAAGTTGATACCATTACACTGAATAGCATCTATCTATGTAGAATTATCCTAATAGAATTCATTCCAATATATAATCACATATCTTTATGATTAGGAAGACTTGTTTTTCCCTATAGAAATAATGCAGGACTGTCAAATTCCCAGCCCTTGGGTTGAATGTGTCATGCGCTGGCCACACACTTCCAGTTTAGCGAAGGGGGGGGGAAGTCCTGATATGATGCCGCTGTTATGCTGCTATGAGTTTCATACCCCTGAAATAATGGAACCATATTATCAAATATTGTTACAGTTTGTCTTAATTTATTGGAATTATATATGAGAAAAGATGTCTCAGATCTCAGTCGGATAGTGCTAGATAGACACAATTAAACCCTTCAAGTAACTTTGAAAGCACAATAGAAACATTGAATAAAAGTTATCCATGTACTTCTTTGAGGTCTTATCAAAGATCAGCCAAAGTTTCGAAACTGTTCTGAAATTCTTTAAAGAATTTAAGGAGAATTTTTTTTCCAGATTGTTCAAACTTGAAAGCAATGAATTTATGTGCATAATTCAGAAAACAAATGATTATGGCCCATCAATGGATTAAAAAGAATATAACCAAAGTATAAACATATACAATATCCTGTAACTGCATCAGTGTGCTTTTTCCCTTAATCTACTTCTTTCTTTCTTTCTTTCTTTCTTTCTTTCTTTCTTTCTTTCTTTCTTTCTTTCTTTCTTTCTTTCTTTTTAATTCTTTATTGGCCAAGTGAGATTGAAAACACAAGTAATTTGTCTTTGGTGCATATGCTCTCAGTGTACATAAAACTACAAGATACATTCATCAAGAATCATAAGGTACCATATTTAATGATAGTCATAGGGTACAAATAAGCAATCAGGAAACAATCAATATAAATATAAATCATAAGGATACAAGCAACAAAGTTACGGTTATGCAATCATAAGTGGGAGGAGATGGATGATAGGAATAATGAAAAGACTAATAGTAATAGTAATGCAGTCTTAGTGAGTAGTTTGACAGTGTTGAGGGAATTTTTTTAGCATTCAGGGGGAAAAAAACTTTCATTTGTTCATAACCTCCCATTCCCTTTATCAATCCCACTTAGTACTGTAAACTTATTTCTCTGTTCTGTACGAAAAGAGAAGGCAGACAGAGGTATTCCTATAGTTAGATTACATAGGAATAGTGGATTGATATTTTTACATGACCTATCTTAATTAAAGGCACATAAAACAAACAAGCAAAAAGGAAAAGCTTGGTATCATTACTGTAATTCATTTTCACATTTTGAAAAGCAGATAAGATTCCTGTACCACTGTATAAACTTTCACATCCACTTTTAAAGCTGGTTTTTCATCACAGCAAGACATGAAGAGAGAGAAGTAAAGTGCCCTTTCAGCATCCAAAATTGACCATGAGTTACTTGTTTCCAGGCTATTAGTATTTCAGGTAATTTGTAAACTGTGTTCCATCCTGGAGTCAATAAATGTGTTTATTTCCTTGTATTATTTAGCTGGGAGGAAATATTGTGTACAGTAATAATTGCCCCATTTCATTGCAGCAAAAGAGTGTGTACATGAAATGTAAGAAAACAAGCTTTTCAGTTTGTTGTGCTTTAAATGCAGTGGGGAAATATTTATGAATAACAGGATTCTGTTGTGTTGTTTTGTTTTGCTTAACTTCCATAAAATATGAACTTGCTCATCACTAAAAAAAAATTGCATAACTTTACCAGAAGAAAAAATAACTTGTGCATCTCATGTCAATTTTCTCGTGCCATCACATTTTAAGTTCTTAAGTTTCAGCATCTAACCTCTACCACTAAATATACCATTTGCCTAAAAGAAACAAGGTTTGTGTAATAGCCTCGTAAGTCCTCGGACTTACGAATGACAGCTCGGCAGCAGCCAGGCGCGCCTTAGCCAATCAGGCGCACCTGCGGGTTGCCAGGCTGCCGATTTAACAGTTTGGAAGGCATGATCTTTAAACTTTGAAAACATTGGGTTGCCTGAAGCTATTAGCTCTGCAAGACAAGTAATTCTCTCTCTTAGCTCTAGTACACTAAGCATGATAGCATCTACTTACAATGGTTCATTGTTTTCAGTTTTGTTTGTTTGTTTTTTATTCAATAAAGTTGGATTTCCTCGCTGAAAAGAACTGAACAAATGGATTACCATATTAGAGCTTTTTTATAATGGAAGACATTTTTCTCTAGTATTATTAGACTATTCACACATTTTGTAAATATTCAACATTTATAGCTAAGCCTAAGACATATCATTTGGGTAAGGAATTCCATTCTAAACTCTTCTGGCATATTGACTAAAGGATTGAATTTTCACCCTGAAGCATTTTATGCACAGATTAGTTTATTTGTGTAATTTGTATTGGCATATTGAGCCATCACTCCCTCTTAGCTTAGCAAAGCATGTTTATAGGTTGAATAGCCAGGTGCACAGAAATAAGGAACACCTGGAATACAAAAGGTAAAGAAATCCAGTACAAGTTTGCATTTGACCAAACTTTGTTGGAATTAACATGTTTGTAACACAAGACATACTGCATGCACATCATACTATCTATAAAGTTGTATTACGAATCAATTCATGTGCATGCAATATGGAAATGTTTCTCCATTAATTCTGACTATTATCCTGTTAAAAGCAGTTTGAAAATGCCATTGAGTAAAAAAAAAACAAAAAAACATTCAAACCTAGGAGTAAAATAATGTATTAGGTTGCTACTGAAAAAGGATGGACATCAGGACCTTTTCTGGGCAGTGCAATCCATTAGTAAGTATTCAGCCAGTAAGATTATTTTTCTCGGGAGGGGACATTTTTGGAGCACTTGGAGATACTTGGCCAACTTCATAGGAGGCAGATGGTACATTCTTATTAATGGTCTTCAGCATCATATTTTTTGTTATAAAATGTTCCTATTCCTTTCCAAAGTCATTTGTCAATCTAGATAAAAGATGAGCCTAATATTTGTTTATTGTTTATTTTATTGTTTATTTTAATCCTAGACTATGCATGCAATGTTGGCAAGAAAGAAAAAGCTGTTTTGGGTGGCAGATAGTATGGCATAAACAGAGGTACAATTTTGGACATACCAATAAGTTGTGGTTCATAACTATGTTATATTTCATCATCTTTGCTGGAATAAAGTGAATGGATAGAATAAATAGCCATCTTATCTAGAATAGGTATATGAGCATCATTTTATCATTCATCCCATATTGTGAAGTGCCTTGACACTAGGTATCACTGCAGTCCCAATATCATTGTAGATTCAAAATTTATAAGCCGCATGTATGGTTTTCCTGTTTTTTACAGGTAATCCTCAACTTATAACCTCAATTGAGTTTAAAATTTCCATTGCTTTCTTGCCACCATTGTTAAATGAACCACTGCAGTTGTTAAGGAAGTAGTACGGTTGTTACTTCCCCACTGACTTTGTTTGCTAGGAAGTTGCAAAATGTCATCACATGATCCCAGGGCATTTGCAACCATCATAAATACAATTCAGTTGCCAAGTGTCTGAATATTGATCGTGTGACCATGGGACTTCTACGAGGGTGTAAATATGAAAAATGGTCACAAGTCACTTTTTTCTGTGACGTAACTTCGAATGGTTGCTAAATGAATGGTTGTAAGTCGAGGGCTACCTGCATTTGGTAACAAATTGTGCAATTAATTTCAGTGACACCACTGTAGAGTATTCAGTTTGGTTCATGGGGTTTAATATTATGTTGTTCTTAGTTATGAAGTTCTGTCTGACCCATCATGATCCCATGGCCTTCCTGTCCTCTACCATCCTTTGGAGTCCATTTAAGCTCATGCCAACTGCTTCAATGATTCCATCCAGCTATCTCATTCTCTGCTGTCTGCTTCTTCTTTTACCCTCAATCATTCCTAGCATTAGGCTCTTCTCCAGGGAGTCCTTCCTTCTCATTAGGTGGCCAAAGTATTGGAGTTTCATCTTCAGGATCTGGCCTTCTAAAGAGCAGTCAGGGTTGACCTCCTCTAGGACTGACCAGTTTGCTCACCTTGCAGTCCAAGGGACTCACAGGAGTCTTCTCCAGCACCATAGTACAAAGGCCTCAATTTTGGCCTTCAGCCTTTCTTATGATTCAAATTTCACCATAAATTATATGCCATGCATTATAATATTATATACTGGAGCAAAGAAGAGGAATGCTATCATTGAATGACCAAATTAAAGGTCCTTTTTCAAGAGGCAACTGGACTTTCTGGTTTCAGATGTTTCTTGGATGAGAAGCGAAACTTCTTCAAAGAAAAACCAAAAAGTCCAGTTGCCTCTTGAAAAAGGACCTTTGGGACAACCATGACCTGGATGATTGACAATCTCCATAGATGATTAAATGACGGTATATGAAGTGCGAAAAATTCCTTAATATATCTTAAGTATATCAGTATATTTGTGTTATATTAAACATCAATTGAATACTTTTCCATAAAATGTGCTCTGCTGACCAGTCCTTTTCATCTCTCCATTATTAATTTACTATCTGATTTGTTTGCACTCTTTACTTTTTCTGAGATCCTTCAGAACATTTGGTATTTATGTTATAATTCCACCTAATGAACTCTGTGGGGCTGAGGAAGTAAAGGCACCTTCTTGTTCAGAGTTTTCAGTTATTAAGTTGATGCTTGGGTAAATGAAATCTACCTAATTTATTCTAATGCCCTGCTTTGATTAGGAAACTTGCAACTTTCAAACAAACTCCCCAGTGACATCTTGTGTTCATTCTAATAGATTTACCTACAGCAGATTTTCAGTTTAGAAGAACTGTGAAGTAAAACTTCAAAATGAGGTAGAGATAGAATAAAATTATATAAAGTGCTATCATACAGAAAGTACTATTTTGCATTTTGGCTGCAATTCATGAAACATTTGCTTTAATTCCGTATTTTTCTGAGCATAAGACGCACTGGAGTATAAGACGCACCAAGATTTTGAAGAGGCAAATTAAAAAAAAAAGTTTTTACACTCTGCAGATCTCCCCAAAATGGCTCATTTTTCATGAAAACAGGCCCAGGTTTTTTTCCCCAAAAAGCCTTTAGGAGGCTTATAGAGTGCTTGGGGGGGGGGGCGCGCAAAGTGAGCAAAAACTGGGCCCATTTTTTGTCAAAAAAGGGCATGCATAGCCTTTAGGCCTGTTTGTTTACTCATTTCTGCCCTCCCCAGCTCCCAGGGGTATTCTGGAAGCCTCATAAAGGCTCTGCATGGCCATTTTGATGAAGGGGGTGGGGTTTCAAGAGGCAAAAAATGCTGTATTCAGTGTATAACATGCCCCCAGATTTTCAGCCTCTTTTTTGAGAGGAAAAAGGTGCATCTTATGCTCCGAAAAATATGGTAGATTTTGCTACCCTTATATCAGCCCAATATTTCTAAAAAGAATCATACCACAAATATGATGAAGCTATCAAAACAGAAAAATATGGAAAACTACATAGCTTTTAGGATCATACAAAACCAGCTAAGAGTTAAGAGTTAAAATATAATAAAAGAAATAATACAAGAGTTAAAATATAATAAAAGAAATAATACAGAATCATAGAGAAGACACATATTGTAATTCTCTAATAGAAATATATATATTTTTTTTAAATTAACAAAAAAACTCCTAAAAGATGATTATATCAGTGCAAAATGTCTTTAGAGGCCAGACAAATGTCAGGTAGGAATTCTCAGTTGCTGACCATAGAGATCAATTTGCAAGATAAGATGTAAAATTGGCCAATGAAGAAAGAAGACATTCAAAACCATTGTTCTTATCTAACTGTATGGCACAGTAACATAAAGTTAAAGGTTCCCCTCACACATGTGTGCTAGTTGCTCCCAACTCTAGGGGGTGGTGCTCATCTCTGTTTCAAAGCTGAAGAGCCAGCGCTGTTCAAAGACTTCTCTTTAGGTATGTGGTCGGCATGACTAAACGTCAAAGGCACATGAACATTGTTACCTTCCCACCAAAGGTGGTTCATATTTTTCTACTTGCATTTTTACATGCTTTCAAACTGCTAGGTTGGCAGAAGCTGGGACAAGTAACAGGCACTCACTCTGTTATGCGGCACCAGGGATTTGAACTGCCAAACTGCCAATCTTTCTGTTCAACAAGCTCTGTGTCTTAGCCACTGAGGCACTGTCTCCTTCACAGTAACATGTATTTATTTAAGGCAACTTAAATACATGGGTGGCATTCACTTACCTTCTCTACCTCTTTGCAACATACGTGTGCCCATCTGCGCATGAGCTCATCCTTCTGCACATGCGCTTTGGCTAAAAAAAGGACTCTAAATGGGCCACTGGTGATTTATGCTATTGGTTCAGGTGAACTGGTCTGAACTGGTATAATATCACGTCTGCATAAATAGCTTATGTTGTAGTTTCCTTCTTCCAGCATCCAGCATCAGTAGTACATTATGAAGACAAGACAAGGAAGAATGCAGAAAACAGTGTAAAGTAGAGCATAATGTTGGTCCTTCTTAATACTAACTAGTGAAAAGAGGAGGCTGTTAGAGACCTATTTACAATTTATTCACAGGCAGATAAGATGATGGTGACCTCTTAACCATAATAACTTTGTACTGTGGTGGTAAAAGTTACCATCCATCCCTACATGCACTTCCAAACCCATGAGATATCTTCCAACTCCGAAATATATGTCAGCTGCTTAAATTGACCTTGCAATAAAATATTGTGCGGCAATAAAATATTCACAGCAAGCTGAATTAACCCAAAGTGGTGACAGGGAGTCGGATGAGACAGGAATCATTGGTCCAAGAAACCGTTTTTTTAAATATATCACTGACTATATCTCAAAGATAATATAGCTAGCGAGCTGTCATACTAGGAAGGATAAATCATAAGAAGGTCAACCAGATGTTGTTTATAAAAAAAGAATGACCAATATTATGCTATAATTTACACTGTTTTCTGAATTCTTCCTTGTCTTGTCTTTGTAAAGTACAAGGCCAAATGTACATAAACTGTGGTTTTGCTTTTACTCAGAGCTACTCAGCAAGCTGCCAATGGAAACTCTGTATATACTATAGATGTTGGCATGTTTAATAAATGCATGCTATACCTTGAAAGTAATTTGGTTGAGTTAAGTCCTGTTGTTAGTTCCTCTAACCCTCATATCTTTTACATTAAGCTGTCTACCGTGGACCTTATGCATTTCTTAAGAAGTCCCTAAGGGGGTGTGTATAAGCTCACCAATGTGCCTACCGTCCCTGTCCTATTATCCCATTTATACATACTCTTTTTATGTGTTTATGGGTATATTTTGCTTATTTATATCCATTTATTTGTGCCATTTTTTTCATGTGTTTTCATACTTGTTTCCTTGTACTTGTTGACAAATTAAAAAAAGAAATCAGTCAGGTTTTGGCCACAACAGCAGCATTTATCCAGAAAACAATAGCTTTGTCTCCTTTTGAGGAGATGAGAAGAAAAAAAAAAGCCTTGCAATTTAAGAATTTTATTAAAATAATAATAAAAAGGAAACTTGCTTACAGTTTAGTAGCCAAATGCTTGAACAATTGCAATGGGATGAAATAGTGTTGATAAAAATAGAGGCTCTCTATATTAATCCCCCAGAGAAAGCGTACAGATCCAATAGGAAACACTGAAAATGTTTAAGATGGCAATATTTAATGACAATTAGTGCACCTTGAATCCTGGTAAGTTACATTTTTAAATATGCACATTCTAAAAGTACTGACATGGTGTTTTAGAAAGACTGATTATTGATGGACCTGAAAATGGCTGTGTAGAACAAATTTCTGACCTCTTTGCTCTGTGGAGTGAAACGTACAGTAGGAATGTGACCAGAAAAACTGAATACAATAGAAATTTAGGAAGCATGTGTGTTAAAACAACACAAGGAGGCCAAGAATAAATGAATGCTAAATGAATTTAAGTGACAAAAATGAAATAGGTATTTTGAATGGATTGGATGTATTGAAAGAAGATTGAGGATTAAATAGCAAAGTAAATATATATTGGAAGAGTAAATGAGGATGGATGAAGATTGATGAAGTTGTTGCTGGATAGATATGGTGAATAAAGAAGAAATGTATAGCAAAATAAATATATGAAGAATTAATGGGTTGATAACATGGGAAACTCAAGAAATCTATTGTTGGATATATTTGTAGGGATCTTCAAAAAGAGAGAGGTTAGAAGTTTAAGGAAGAAAGGTTTACAAATAAAGCAATAAATGGAAGTGCTTGAAACAAGAATGGTTTGCAAGATACAATAATATTGAAAAAAACAGTTGGTGTACACCAGCTTTAGCTATATTTTCCCTTTCATTTGCATTTTTGAAATATTGTTAAAGAACACACTGACATTTCTGCCAAGGTACTGAGAAGAGTCTTATCTTATGATCTTTCTTTTGATAACAGACATACTATGAGGTGAGATTTCAACTGCAGTATAAAATCGGACATCATTAAAGTGGCCTTGTCCAATCCAACTTGTTTGGAATAACTAATGAACAGTTGCAGGAACTGGGCATAGCTAGTCTAGTGAAGAGACGGACCAGGGAAGACATGATAGAGGTGTTCCAATATTTGAGGGGCTGCCACAGAGAAGACCAGGTCAAGCTGTTTTCCAAAGCACCTGAAGGTCAGAGGAGGAACAATGGATGGAAACTGAACAAGGAGGGATCTAACGTGGAAATGAGAAATTTTCTGACAGAGAAAATAGAACAGCTTGCTTTCAGAAGTTATGGGAGCTTCATCACTGGAATCTTTCAAAAAAACACTGGACTGCCATCTATCAGAAATGATGTAGGGTCTCCTGCTTGAGTTGATGACCTACAATGTCCCTTCCAACTCTTAATCTGTTAATTATTTTATGCCCTTTCCATAGCACTACTTATTTACTTAAAGGGATGTATGCAATTTTCACCATGTGTACAGCTCTTCCTAGATTTTTGTTACAATTCCAGCCGGCTATTCCAAAGCAAAAAAAACCTGCTTTTTATTATTCTTACAGCCATTGTTATTCCAATGTCAATTATAGTTTGTGTATTCCAATAATATACAATTAGTATGATTACAGTATAATAGCCATTCGAGGCTTTCCTAATTCGGTAATAATTATACATTTGGTTGATATATATACTTTTGGCCTTGGAGATTATTAGTTTGCAGTATGGTTATTATTACCCTGTAAAAAAGAGGCACCATCAAATTATCTTAATAAGCTCTACTATTTTGTCAAGTCAGATATTAAAGATTCTTACTAAAGTGCCTCACTTGTATTTTGCTTTTCATTTGTAGTTTATCCCATGGTCTCTGGGTTTCTTTTTTTTTTCCAACAAAAAAAAATTCTACTCATTTACAATTAATTTCTTGAAACATTGCTAATTTGCATATCACACTCTTAAGCTATACTAATTGTCAAGGTGATTTAATGTATTTTCCTTAGTTTTCTGAAGGTAGGGTTTCTTAAATTGATAGTCAATATGCAATTTTCAGCACAAGAGAAATTTCACCATATTGGAAGTCAAAGAGCAAGTAAGTGAACTGAAACTTCCAAATAATGTGTAAATGAATTGTTATACTTGAGCTAACACATTTGCTTGCAGATTTAACTACTGGATGTCTGCTTTTCCTGTTCGATTTGTGAACAGCCAACACCTGAAATTAGTTCATAGGTTGACATTAGTAGATGTATAATTCCCAACACTATAGCATGTAGTGAAGGTTTAGGTTGAATTAACAACATCAACAAAAAGCATTTATGCATTAAAACTTAACTGATTATTTTTTTCCAGATACAGCTTCCCCCTCTCTGATTTGCAATCTATAAGTTTAAAGACTATACTAAACTCCAAAGCTACTTCATTAAATAATATCCACACATATAAACATACTTACAACAAAGTACTCCTGCTTCTCTCATGAGATTTGTAGATTTTTTGTAGATTTTATTAATATTTGTAGGCCGCCCTTTTCCCTGAGGGGACTCAGGGCGGCTCACATAAAATCGGGGAAGGGGAATACAGACGTTAAACATAGAGACATATAATAAAATAGTAAACAACATACATTCATCATTCGGGAGGGGCAACTATCCTTGTCCCCAGGCCTGTCGGGCTAGCCAGTTCTTCAAGGCTGTGCGGAAGGCTTGGACGGTGGAGAGGGTACGAATCTCCACGGGGAGCTCGTTCCAAAGGGTCGGGGCTACTACTGAGAAGGCCCTCCTCCTTGTAGTTGCCAGCCGACACTGGCTGGCCGATGGAATACGGAGGAGGCCTAATCTATGTGATCTTATTGGTCGCAGGGAGGTAATTGGCAGAAGGCGGTCTCTCAAGTATCCAGATCCACTACCATGCAGGGCTTTATGGGTGACTAGTAACACCTTGAAGCGCATCCGGAGCTCGACAGGTAGCCAGCGCAGCTCGCGGAGGATAGGTGTTATGTGGGTGAACCGAGGTGCACCCACAATCACTCGCACGGCCGCGTTCTGTACTAGCTGAAGTCGCCGGATGCTCTTCAAGGGCAGCCCCATGTAGAGCACATTGCAGTATTCCAGCCTAGAGGTCACAAGGGCCTGGGTGACTGTTGTGAGAGCCTCCCGATTCAGGTAGGGTCGCAACTGGCGCACCAGGCGAACCTGGGCGAATGCCCCCCTGGTCACAGCCGTTAAGTGGTGGTCAAATGATAGCTGTGGATCCAGGAGGACTCCCAAGTTGCGAACCCTCTCTGAGGGGTATAAAATTTGACCCCCCAGCCTGAGTGATGGAATATTGATCGAATCTTTGGGAGGGAAGCACAACAGCCACTCGGTCTTTTCTGGGTTGAGCACAAGCTTGTTAACCCTCATCCAGTCCATAACGGCTTCAAGGCCCCGGCTCATCACGTCTGCCGCTTCATTGAGTTGGCACGGGGCGGACAGATACAGTTGAGTATCGTCCGCATATTGATGGTATCTGATCCCGTTCCTGCGGATGATCTCTCCCAGCGGTTTCATGTAGATGTTGAATAGCAGGGGGGATAAGACCGAGCCCTGAGGCACCCCGTAAGTTAGGGGCCTAGGGGACGATCTCTGCCCCCCCACTAACACCGACTGCGACCTGTCCGAGAGGTAGGAGGAGAACCACCGCAACACGGTGCCTCCCACCCCCACCTCCCGCAGTCGTCGCAGAAGGATACCATGGTCGATGGTATCGAAAGCCGCTGAGAGGTCAAGGAGGACCAGGATGGAGGAATGTCCTCCATCTCTGGCTCTCCAGAGATCATCGGTCAATGCGACCAAAGCGGTTTCTGTGCTGTAACCGGGTCTGAAGCCTGACTGGAAGGGGTCGAGATAGTTTGCTTCCTCCAAGGACCGTTGGAGCTGGAAGGCCACCACCTTCTCAACAACCTTCCCAAGAAAGGGAAGGTTGGAGACTGGACGATAGTTATTAAAAACAGCTGGATCCAGAGATGGCTTTTTTAGGAGGGGTCTCACCACCGCCGCTTTCAGTGCGGCGGGGAAGTTCCCCTCCCGAAGAGAGGCGGTAACAACCGCCTGGATCCAGCCTCGTGTCACCTCACTGCTGTTTGTAACCAGCCATGAGGGACACGGGTCCAGTACACAGGTGGAGGCACTTACAGCCCTCATGGCCTTGTCCACATCCCCGGGGGTAACATCCTGAAACTCAACCCAGAGATGTTCTACTTGATCCTCCTGTGCCTCGGCTGGAACTGCGGGGATGGAGTCCAAGTCCGACCGAAACCGAGCAATTTTGTCCGCTAAGAATTGGGCATAGTCCTCAGCTCTGCCCTGCAAGGGTTCCCCCGCTTCCCTTTTATTCAATAGGGAGCGGGTTATCCTAAACAGGGCGGCTGGACGGGACTCAGCGGACGCAACCAAGGTGGCTATGTAAGATCTTTTAGCTGCCCTAAGTGCCCTGGTGTATTCCTTGGTGCAGGTGGTTACCATTGCTCGGTTCGATTCGGACTTATCGGACCTCCATCGGTGCTCTAGGCATCTCCTCCGGCGCTTCATCTCCCGGAGTTCCTCGGTGAACCAAGGAGGTCTCCGGGATCCGCCGCCTCGGAGGGGCCGTAGTGGCGCAATCCGGTCGAGGGCCTCCGATGCTGCCGAGTACCAAGCAGCAACCAGAGTCTCTA
Source organism: Thamnophis sirtalis (assembly GCF_051295495.1). Lineage (NCBI taxonomy): Eukaryota > Metazoa > Chordata > Lepidosauria > Squamata > Natricidae > Thamnophis > Thamnophis sirtalis. The sequence goes on from NW_028261382.1 coordinate 118,983,969, forward strand.
CCGGACTGTGGGCGAAAGTATCAGGAATAACCCCAAGCTCCGTCTGGAACCTTAACGGTTCCATAAGTCGCCTGGGGCGGAACCACCTGGTCGGTTCCTCCTCCCTACAGTGGGGGTTTGGCCTCCGGAAGTCGAGCCTCAGTAGGCAGTGGTCTGACCACGACAGGGGTATGATGTCGTTACCCCTCAGACCAAGATCACAAATCCACTGCTCCGAGAGGAATACGAGGTCGAGCATGTGCCCCGCCGAATGGGTCAGGCCCTGAATTACTTGGGTCAAGCCCATGGCTGTCATGGAAGCCATGAACTCCTGCGCCCCGTCAGAGTTTTCACCGAGCGACGGCAAATTAAAGTCCCCCAGGACCATCAACCTAGGGAACTCAATTGCCAGCTCGGCTACCGACTCGAGGAGCGAGGGGAGGGCTGCTGCAACGCTGTTGGGAGGCAGGTACGTTAACAGCAGACCCACTTGACCCTTGAGGTCCAACTTTATCAGCAGAGACTCACACCCGACAAGCTCCGGAGCAGGGACCCTACGAGGAACTAACGACTCCCGGATAACAATGGCCACACCCCCACCCCTTCCCTGGGCTCTCGGCTGGTGTAGCACCTGAAATCCTTCTGGGCACAGCTCTACAAGGGGGACTCCTCCCTCTGGGCCCAGCCAGGTTTCAGTAATACATGCCAGGTCTGCCCTCTCGTCTAAAAATTGAGGTCTTTATAAGTTGCAAAAGAGGAGCAAAGCAATGAATTGAGAAGCAAAGATTGGCAGTTTGGAAACTAGGGCGTTGATGAGTTTCATTGGGTAAGAAATTACCCAATGATTATGGGGTTAGGGTTAAATTAAGACTTGGAATGCCAACAGAAATAGAAGGTGATAGACCCAGACTGGAGGTCTACCATAAGAAAAGAGAACTATGAAAAGAATAATACAAGGACTTCTATGCAATGGGTTGCCTACCTCTACCTGATTTATTGTAATTATCTTGGCACAGATCATAGAAACTCTATGCCAGGGGTATGCAACCTTGGTAACTTTAAGATTTGTGGATTTCAACTCCTAGAATTCTGCAGCCAACCATGCTAGCTGGGGAATATTGGGAAATGAAGTCCACAAGTTGTACCCTGGGCATAGAGTTTCTATGCAGTACAATCTATTCAATAACAATGAATAGAGTAGAGGGTTAGAATTGGATCGTTTACATAGTGTAGCCTTAAGGAGATCTGTTATATATAAGAAAGACCATGTTAGCTTAAAGTAACCCTCTCTATATTAGGAAACCCATCCCACTTTAGATCAGTAACTTGATGTTGTTTAAAACTTCTGTAGTCATGCTATATTTTCTTTAATCTATGCGTTTTTTTCCTAGTCTAATTATAATAATTATTTTTCTAAAAATAAAAGGTGTTAAAATTCAGCAACTAGATATGGCATGTTTTTCTTCCTTTTGGATATATGAACTTTTAGACGCACAAAATCTGCTTGTAGAAGGTTTGGCAACGAGATGGATGAAAATTAATCCAACAAATGCTAAAAGTTAATCTCCTTTTTGGAAGATTCTGTGTGGGAATTTGCTTTCAAATTTAGGACCAACTTCTTTTCTAGCAGAAGCTATACAAATAAATACCTTCAACAGAGAAAAAAAATAAAATTACTTTCCTCCTGAAAATTACAAGGCTTATATTGAGCATAAATTATTTTAAATTAAAGCTTATATACTTTCACAGTTAATTTACTTTGTAAGTGAAAGATATTTTCCCCATGATTCTAATAAACTCTTTATAAAATAACTTTATTTATGAGGAATTACTAACTGGCATAAATAAGTTGGGTTTCCATTTAATAAATGTAAGCTAATACTCGAATGAGATGAAGCTATGCCATGGGGTGAGACTAATACAGTACTTATTTCAGGTACCGTTCTTGAGTAATCAACAGCAGCAGTTAGAAACTCAGGTTATTAGACTAATTAACACTTTTGCTTAGTTATTTCTAGCTCAATACAACAGCTGCCAATCTTATGCTGATGCTAACTGAATAATCTTCAACATGTCATTCTTCAGAACATAAGTCTAGATTGGAATCTGGTCTCCATGTGACATGGTCCTTGAATGTATTTAGATGCTAAACCCTTGTGTTAAAAAAAAAAGAGTTTTCATACAATAAAAAGCACCGTATTGCTGAATTTTGGCAATTTATCTGCTTAAATATTTCCATTTCCTGAGGGTTCCTGTCTAGCTGGAATATGCTTTTCTGCAGTTTCCAAGTAACACATATGGTTCGTTCGTTCATTCATTCATTCATTCATTCATTCATTCATTCATTCATTCATTCATTCATTCATTCATTCATTTTCTATGGCTGTCTACTTGTATACAGCCCTGGGAAGGCTACAAGGGTTAAAACAACAGTACAAATAATTAAGACGGCAATCAAAAACTAACATACTTGGGGAAGAAATTATATTTTGCAAAAATAATTCAGAGCCAATGGCTTGGCCCAGTGCCTGTGGAAAGAGCCAAATGACAAAAGAGAATGAATGAAAATGCTCAAGATGATTACAACTGTAGAGTCTGACACAGAGAGAAGCATGTCTAGCTCTTATGAATCAAGATTGCCTTAAGGTTTAGGGTGCTTAAATGTCACATGTAGCATTTTAGATTGTAAAATTAGTGACTGGTGCAGGGGATATTCTGTGTTCCTTTTTTTTTTTGTTAGACCAGAGTGTAATATACGTCCCTTGAAAGGCTCTAGTGTGATCTCTGATCTAGCTGAGGATCTTAAAATAATTAGGATAGGATTATACTCTGAGAGTACAAGCTTTTGGGCTTTGGTGGAGCATAGCATTCTCAGGATCTTGGAAATCTCACAGAGGAAGCAATGCATTGGGTCAACCCCCATGGGAGGGGATGTTCCTTTCTCAAAGTTTTATTAGTTTGTAATGTAACATACAAAGAGAATACAAAAGCAAATATTAGGGAAATTAGGGAAGGAAAAGGCGTGACCCGTCAAAAGCGCGGACGGCAAAAGCGCGATCGACAAAATCGCGCCTTTGACGTCATCACAGCGCGACGAAAAAGATCGAAAAATTCAAATAAAAATTAATAAAAATTAAATTAAAGCAAGCCGATTCACATAAAGGTAAGGGTTAGGTTTAGGGTTAGGGTTAGGGTTAGGTTAAGGGTTAGGGTTAGCTTTAGAGCGTTAGCGTTAGCGTTAGGGTTAGGTTCAGGGTTAGCGTTAGGTTTTTTGTTACTTTAACGGTTAGGTTTAGGGTTAGGTTTAGGGTTAGGTTAAGGGTTAGGTTTAGGGTTAGGTTTAGGGTTAGGTTTGGGGGGCTTAGGGTAAGGTTTTCGCTTTATTTTTACATTTTTCGAACTTTTTCGTCGCGCTGTGATGACGTCACAGCGCGCTTTTGTCGAGCGCGATTTTGTCCTACGCGCTTTTGTGGTGGAACCGGAAAAGGGGAAGTGAATAGTGGGAGAAAGAAAAGAAAAAAAAAAGAAAAAAAGGCATTGACCTGACTCCTTTGGTGCAGTTGAATAAGGCATTAACCTTCCCCTTTTAAGGAAGGTTATTGAGAAGGTGGCTGTGCGACAGCTCCAGAGGTTTCTGGATGAAATGGATTATCTCGACCCCTACCAGTCAGGATTCAGGATTTGAGACAGAAACTTTTGGATGATCTCTGGCAGGAGAGAGTTTATGTTAACCAATCTACACACTTTCTACAATTTGTAATGGAAGATGGTTTTGTGGTTGTTTGTGTGTGTGTGTGTTTGTGTGTGTTTTGTCTGTTTGTGTTTATTCAAAAATTAAAAAAAAATCTTTATAAAAAGAAAGAAAGAAAAGTAATGGATAAATTTTATCTTCAGGAAATGACTGAATAATATAATCATGGATTAGACTCTCTGAGTAGTATAGCAGGTGACACAGAAGTTAGGTCCTATATCCCGTTAGATAGGATCTTCATCTGACTTTGAACACGCTTGCTGCTGTTTCTTCAATCAGCAGGGGGCTCTTGTGCTTTTGCCTTATACTTCTTGTTTTATTAATAATTTACTCTTTCCTCTTTACATAGTTCTTTTTCTGGTTTTTCCTAGCCATTGCTGAGAACCCAACATCTGCCACACTGTTTTCTTTTGATATATGTATGTGCATCTTGCATCTGTTCCATGGCTTACTTTGAGCTTTCTAACTCAGTTTCTGAGTTTCATTTTCTATGAGTGTCCAAAGGGCCCCAATTCTAAGTTCCTCTTTTGCTCCTAGTTGTCTAACATTTCTGTCAGCAGCAACAAGTCTTAACTTCTATCTTGTCTTAGCTGTATTTTTTTAGTAAGTTAATCCTTGAATTATGAGCATTCATTTAATGAAGGTTTGAAATTACATGGAAAAGGTTCTTTACAACTTGTTCTCACAGTTACAACTATAGCACCACCTCCTCCATTGGCGTGAGATCACAATTTGAATGCTTTATAACTGGCTGACATTTACAAATTTACAATGGTTACAGACAAATAATCACATGACTGGTGATCTTCCCATCAGTTCTAGACCAACAAAGTGAATTGGGAAAGCTGGATTCACTTAACAACTTACGATTCACTTAACATTCAAGCAATTTGCTTAATATCTGTGATAAAAAGAATAATAATAAAATTGGATTTGGTCACAAGACGACTCCATTAACAATCACATCTCTCAGCAACTAAAATTCTGGCCTCATATCCATGACATATGGTGAATTTTGAGACCTTATATAATATGGATAAAGACATGAATTAACAAATGAAATGAAAGAAGATAAGGAAACGGAACACCATATATTTGAATAAAGTTGATTTGACATTGTATATTGGAGTTAATTAATACATTCAGGAACCTGAAGTTGACAGTTTAATTATGAATGAAAAGTTTAAAAATTGTGTCAGAAATTGTGCAATCTAGATTGTGTATTAAAGTAAACATCCATCAATTTGGTGATAGTTACTTGTTACACAAGGAAGAACTAAATATGAGTTCCGCAAACTTATACATATACATGTATATGTACAGAGGTGGTATTCAGCCGGTTTGGACCAGTTCTGGTGAACCAGTAGCGGACATTTTGAGGAGTTCAGAGAACCGGCAAATACCACCTCTGGCTGGCCCCGCCCCCCCACCCCTGCCGTTCCCTGTCCTATATTCCCTTGTTTTTTAGCTCAGCTGATTTGTGCAACAGAGTGGATTGTTGCATCTCAACTGAGCTAAACAACATCTCAGCTCGCCAGGGCTGACACCAAGGGCGGTATTTGAGTGCTGCATGTGCATGAGCTCTCATAGAACCGACAGGAAAAGATTTGGAATCCCATTGCTGTATATGCACATGTAGGAGTAGCATTCGGGGATCACACAGAATAAGAATAAAATACAAAAAAATCAATATAAATCTAAAACTTGGTCATATTATTTATTTACTCACTTATTTTCTTATATGATTTATATAGTTGCCTATCTCATGATACTGTCTCTAGGATTAATGATGAAAACTGGAATAATTGGTGAGGGATACAAAGGTGATGCAAGACTTTAAATGTGGAATAAATCATTTTCTGAATATACATGGCAAAAAAAAAAAGAACAGAAATAAAACAGAATTAATGTTAGTAACTGGAAACCACTTATGGACTTTTTGCTGGAAAAAGAAAAATGATGTATGGGTTTGAAGATTAGAAAGGGTAACCTATGGAAAGAAGAAAATTATGAAATAACCTTAGAGAGAGGGTAAAATATAAATATATTTATAACTACTGTCAGAAAGATTAGAAGCTGCTTTTTACATCCTTTTTCTTTTTTATTTCTATTTTCTTTCTCACTTATTCACTATTCTTCCTTACTTCGTTTCCTGTCTAATATTTGCATTGTTTTTATCTTTATAAATATATCTTCAATTAAAATTATGTTTAACAAAAGAAACTAAAGTAAAAGTAAAGGATTGTACAAGTGACTGCTTTGTGTGATTTTTTTAATGAAAAATATTAGACGATATATGAATTCCCCGATAGAGTGAGTATAAGACAAGCTCAAAGAAACAGAATATGGATGCTGCTTGGAGCAAAAGAAATAAATTACATTACATAGTGTGACAGTGTGAATTTAAGCATATTAATGAGAATGATTTCCTGCAGAGGTTAGAGCATATACGATGAAGCTATAAGTGTGAATTTCAAAATGTATATATAAATAGCAGTAGTGATTATATTTGACAAAGACATAAAATGAACATTTGCAACAAATACATGAATTGTAAACTAGAGCAAGGAGATGAATTTGTATATACAGGTAGTCCTTGACTTACAACCACAATTAAGCCCAAAATTTCTGTTGCTAAGTGAGACAGTTGTTAAGTCAGTTTTGCTCAGAGGTACCTGTGCATGCACACCACCTTCTGCGCATGCGCAGTGCTCGCGCTTTACATTGGGGCAGGTGGGCAGAGCCTCCTGCAGCTGCTGTCGCTACCAATTGGCCCAAACTGGAGAGAACCAGCTGGATCCCACCTTTGTTTTTACCCCATTTTATGAGCTTTCTTACCACAGTTTTTAAGTGAATCACTGCAGCTGTTAAATTAGTAACACAGGTAAATGAATCTGGCTTCCCCATTGACATTACTTGTCAGAATGTCAGAAAAGGGGATTACATGACCTCTGAACATTGTAACTATCATAAATATGATATAGTTGCCAGACATCCAAATTTTGATCACGTGACCACAGGGATGCTGCGATGCTCATCGGTGTGAAAAACAATTATGTCACTTTTTTCTGTGCTGTTGTAACTTTGAATGGCACTAAATGAGCTGTTGTAAGTCAAGGGCTGCATATATTAGGAGAGTGTTTACTAATGACGTGAACATGAATGGAAAAATTGTAAGATGCAAATAGTATAATGCTGCTGATAATATATGGTGTATTGCAAAGAATTGCTTGTCAGAGAGAGAGAGAGAGAGAGAGAGAGAGAGAGAGAGAGAAAGAGAGGGAGGGAGGGAGAGAGACGGGGGGGGAGGCAAAATTGCCATAAGAGAATGTTTCTGCGCACTTTGTGATATGGAAATGAGAAATGAGTATGCCAAGAAAACAAAAACAATTTGAACAGAGAGGAATTGGTGTACTTAAGACAGTCTATGGAAAAGCAAGAAGAGATAAAGTCAACCATGAAAAGATGTGGAATGAGCATGGACCAAAAGCAAAAAAATAAATGACAAGTATGAAAAATGCTTCAGAAGATTTGAAGAGAATGAATAAAGTTTTAATTGCAAAACAAATATTTGAAGGAAGAATGGAAACACAACAAAGTTATGTTTGATGGAACAATGCTTAATGTAGTATATGACTTTTTTGAAGCAAGGATGATTTCCAGAATAGACATGTATGAACAAGAAATCATGAAGATGTAACAGAGGCCAAAGGAAGTTTGTTTGTTTTTTTAAAAAAAATCATTATTGCTTGGATTATCATTGCCTAAACTCCAAGGAACATAAACCTCTTACAATTTGCACCATATTTTATCCCATCTGCAAGGTATTTTGAAGAACTCAAACCATTCTGAAATGCCTTTCTGAAATATTTTTTTATTCTGTTATCAATGCTAACTCAAAAGCTGGTATTCATTGTTCTTTTCAGTCATGCATTTACCAACAGTTCCAGATGGGCTGTTCAATGCTCTCTTTTTTTCATTTTGCTAGAAAGGTAAAAAAAAGAATCTTTAATAGCAACTTATTTCTCGCTCTTTAACTGTCCATGGAATCAAAAACAGCTCACACTGGGAAAATCTGTCACTCAATCTCTCTCCCTCTCTTGACCTAACCCAACCAAAACAATCTAATATTTCTGTATGTTTAATGCTTCTAACAGTAAGAAGAGAGTGTGAGTGGGATCTTGGAGTCCTAGTGGACAATCACTTAAACATGAGGCAGATGTGTGCTGCAGCTGCCAAAAAAGCCAACACAGTTCTAGGCTGCATAAACAGAGGAATAGAATCAAGATCACATGAAGTGTTAATACTACTTTATAATGCCTTGGTAAGGCCACACTTGAAATACTGCATCCAGTTTTGGTTTCCATGATGTAAAAAAGATGTTGAAAGAGAAAGAGTGCAGAAAGTGTAAAGAAGAGCAACAAAGATGATTAGGGGACTGGAGACTAAAACATATAAAGAATGGTTGCTGGAACTGGATATGTCTAGTCTTATGAAAAGAAGGACTAGGGGAGACATGATAGCAGTGTTCCAATATCTCAGGAGTTTTCCCAAAAAGAGGGTGTCAAACTATTGTCCAAAGCACCTGATGGGAGGACAAGAAGCAATAGATCGAAACTAATCAAAGAGAAAAGCAACTTAGAACTAAGGAGAAATTTCATGACAGTTAGAACAATTAACCAGTAGAACAACTTGCTTCCAGAAGTTGTAAATGCACCAACACAGAAAGTTTTTAAGAAGAGATTGGATAACCATTTGTCTGAAGTGGTGTTGGGAATCTTGCCTAAGCAGGGGGTTGGACTAGAAGACCTCCAAGGTCTCTTCCAATTCTGTTATTTTATTCTAGTACATATAGACGAACCCCTACTCCCTACTCTGGCTATAGCTGGCTGTACTTCCCATACAGTATCCAGTTTGGATAGCATTCTATTGTTTGCCTTAGTTTCAATTACTAATGCAGTGATCCCCAACCATGCATATACTTAAACTTAATAAAATAACCCACAGAACAAACATTTGGCAAAGCATCTCCATTTGGCTTAAGTATATATATTTTTAATTATGGTAGTATTGACTATTCTGAAATAGAAGAGGAAATCAAATATTTCAGGGATTCTGAGTGTTCAGTACTACCATGATTAAGAAAATATTTCTTTATTCAAAGTAGAACATTCATCAGGTTTGTGATATGGTAATCTTCCCATTGGATTACAATGGAAGATTAATCATAGTTGGATTCCAGCTCATCTAGAAGTATTTGTAAATATATTTAATATTTCAATTTTCTAAATTATTTTAATTTAGAAATGATAATAACCTTCTTTCTTTCTCAAAAGAATAGTTTCAGGATTCAGAACTGAGAGAATGCCCCAGATCTGCTCTTATAATGAACATGTAGAAATATAGAGTTATAAATAACCTTACAAGATAAATTAGACAATATTTCTAATAGTCTCCATTAAGACATAATTGAAATAATAGCAGTTAAGTAATCATTTATTAGGCATCCTTATTCATATTAGAGGTATTAGTTTATATCCCTGTATCACTGTAGTAGGAGCAATAATAATATAGTTCATAAAGATGGAAAGTAATAGAAATATACAATGAACTGTATTTTTATGGACACTAATCTTAGATACAGTATGTTCCCTCCCTATCTAGCTTGCTATCTCTTTCTGTCTTTTGCATACTCCAGAAAAGTATAGATAGATGGGTGTCTGTCTGTCTGTCTGTCTGTCTGTCTGTCTGTCTGTCTGTCTGTCTGTCTGTCTGTCTATCTATCTATCTATCTATCTATCTATCTATCTATCTATCTATCTATCTATCTATCTATCTATCTATCTATCCCTATCTATCATCTTCCTTCCTTCCTTCCCTCCCTCCCTCCCTCCTTCCTTCCTTCCTTCCTTTCTTTCATCTATCTGTATGTTGCCCAGATATACAATGGAAATAATCATCATAGTAAATCTGAGAAATTTCATAATTCCTTAGTTTATATAGGATATCTGCTCAAATTCAAGGAAGAAAATAATATTAATTAAATATCATTTAACATAGAATAAATGGAGATAGGTAGACTGGAGGTGTTATCCAGAGTAGACATCAATTTGAATGATAAACATCCCTACGGTTGTGGCTATTTACATATCTAACTACAAGACAACCAGAGCCCTGTCAAATAATCATTTCAGATAACATTTCCTCACCTAAACATAAAAATAAAATGGTAGGGCAAAAATCAGTGGGAGTGGAAGTGACAACTGTCTTCTTGCCAGCTTCCCATTGTGTTTTCTTGTGAGAAATTGGCAGGGAATATTAGAAATCCTTTCTACCTACCTACCTACCTACCTACCTACCTACCTACCTACCTACATACATACATACATACATACATACATACATACAAGGGGAGGCTTGGTGAGGAAGTCAGGATGTTATCTGGGGGTGTACAAGTGGTGCTGTTAGTTGGTAAGTTTGTAGATTTGCACCAGAAATGCCAGGAGGGTTAGGAAGGGCACATGGATGACTGGCATAGATCATACATCAAACTGATGCCCTATGATGCTCTATTTCAGCAGTTAAAGGTCATCATCACAAGAGTTTCATAGAAGTATATAGATATTTCTTTCTGTGTATATAGCTCAGGTCTGTAGATGTTTCTATTATTATTAATGTAAAACCTATTTTGTGCATGCTAGAAGTTTGGATGGTTACAATTACCTTTATGACACAGGTAAGCAATCACTTTTGCAATTTCTTAGCCATTCAAATGTTTACAGTCTCAAACCACTAGCTCTAGTTTTTGTTCCAACACAGACCACTTCGTGATCTTGATCTTCCATCTTCTTTTTGAAGCATGGACTTCCATAGCAGAGGAACACGAGAGAACAAAAAAACCAATATCTGTTATAGTGCAAGATCCATCCTTTTTTTACAAATATTTTGACATGCACGTGCATGTGAGGGAAGAAATTTGTGATAAAAATCGTGTAACATGTTTTTAAGAAACACTCCAGATTCAGAAGACGTTCCTTGGAGTGATGTGGTGGCCTAGAGGTAGAGCTCTCACCTCACGATCATGAGGCTGTGAGTTCAATCCTAGGTAGAGGCAGATATTTCTCTCTCTGGGTACCCTGAAAATATATCTGCTGAACAAAACTCCGCATTGGTGACAGGAAGGGCATCCAGCCATTAAAACACTTTGCTAGCTCCATTCAGTTGCCTAGACTCCACCTCTCAAGGGATTATGGGGTTGCTAAAAGATGATGATGATTCAGAAGTTCCTATTTAGAAGTTTTCTAGCACACCTCAAAAACTTGTTTATTTCTGGCTTACTCCCAGGATGCTCATTTAAATTACCTCTATTGATGAGATGTTGCCTCTCCTTCACTCTTTAATCTTACTGTCTTATTTTATATTTTTTCATATTCTTCTGAAATTACAACTTTGCAACACCCACACCCACACCACAAGCCCTTCAATTGAATGAGTGTTGCTGCTCTAACAACAATGACTTCACTTTCCCAATTAGGCAAATTAATTAACAATGCTGAAGCAATGATTCCATAATGAAGCTAATTAACACAATGTTTTGTGCTCCCTTTCTAACGCACATTTATCTCCAGATACTCTTATTAAGACCATAGATGCAATTAGTGGGTTTCCATTCCTAATATTAATGATGCACCATTCAGAAAACATAATATATTAAGTGATTAATTATAAAAAGAGCTCTTTGCCAAGTAGACCATGCCTACTAAATAAATCTACTACAGCTGGCCAGCCATTTATGTCCATGAACTATATTAACTCCACTAAGACAGGAGCCTGTGTGGATTTGTTGGTAGTGAAAATAGATTGGAGGCTAGTGGGTTTATATTTTCAGAGCTGAGGAAGGCAGATATTATTTTCTTTTTCCCCAATGGTGAGAAAAACCTAACACTGATTAGATCAACCAATAACAAATTTATTCAGTTTGTTTGGTCTGAGCTATAAACTTCATGGCCAATTTTTAAATATTCTTGCTTCTTCCTGTTGTTGCAAAGTTCTGTCTGACCCATCATGACCCCATCAATTATGAGTTTATATATTGTATTATACTGTAGAGTGGTGTGGTGGCCTACAGGTGGAGCTCTCACTTCAAAATCAGGAGGCTATGAGTTCAATCCTAGGTAGAAGCAGATATTTCTCTTTCTTGGCACACTGAGAATACGTCTGGTGAACGAAACTCTGCATTGAGTTCAAGAAGAGCATCTGGCCCTTTAACCACTCTGCTAGGTCCATTCAGTTGCCCAGACTCCACCCCACAAGGAAATATGGGGTTGTTTAATGAAGATGATATATTGTATGACACTATGAACTATAAGGAACAACCATAATTGCTGGATTCATCTAATAGGCTTAGCTAAAAACCATCAAACCATGTGATGATGCACTGTAGTATGATATGTTAATATATCAAACCATGATGTGCAGTTCTCTTTGGGAAATTTGCTAGTACTAAAAAAGCTTGTATTAATACTACTAAATGATAGCTATTATCTGTGAAGATTCTCATGGTTGTCTCAAAGGTACTTTGGCCTCAACAGCTCTCAGAGAGAGAGAGAGTGCTAATGACTAGATAATTGCAAAGAAATACATTTTTTCCATTTCCTCCCATTCTATCAAAGCCTTCCTCCACCCCCACCACCCTATCCAGGCTCAACTGTCAGTATCTTTCCTTCCATCCACCTACCATCAGAACTGATGAAGCTTCTTGGATGAGAAGTGAAATGTTTTTTTTTCTCCTCCTCATCTTCCAGTGGAATGGCTTGCCTCCAGAAGTTGTGGGAGCTCCATGCCTAGAGACTTTGTAGAAGAGACTGGACAGTCACTGGTCTGAAATAGGGTCTCCTGCTTCTGCAGGGGATTGGACTGGAAGACCTCCAAGGTCCCTTCCAACTCTGTTATTCTGAATATAGATAGTCTTCCAAGTGGAGACTTATATGGTCTCTTTTCTTGAGATATAGCAAGATTAACAATTCGGGGCGAATGCAAATCATTGGAGAGATAATTGTATAATTAAGGATAGAACATTTATAGTCACACTTTGGCCACCTTGTAATAAAACTAGTGTTGGAATATCACATTCTACCTGTAAGAAATTCTGTGAAACTCTCTTTTCCTTTGAAAGAATTTCAAAAGCAATTTCTCATTCATTAAATTGAATGAGAATGGTTTGTTAAAATGCACTTGTGCACTAATCAGAAATGAGACTGCTTCAGCTTGTAACTTTGTTAAGCTAGTCATTGCCTTTAATAAATCAATTTGAACTTGATGTGAGTTTGTTGCTCCTGACAGGCATCTGTGTTTTCATTAATTGTGACTTCACAGCATTCCTATAAGTCAATGATAGCGAACCTTTTTGGCACCGAGTGCCAAAAAAGGAGTGCACGCACACTTGCCAGCCACACAACCTGGAAGAGGAGTGGCAAAAGGGGCATGAACTTCCAGTTTCCAGCATGTGCATGCGCACCAGCTACCTAGACTTCTGGTTACTGGTGCGCATGCATGCACAGCTGGTTGATGCGCATGCTCATGCTGGAAAACGTTCCAGTTTCCAACACCGCCCACACGCACAAAGGCCGTCTGATTGCATTATCATGTGCGTATACATGCCAGACACCTGGAAGAGGAATGGGTGATGCCATGCATGCCAGGCAAAATAGCTTTGCATGACACTTTGGGCATGCATGCATAGGTTCACCACCACATGTATAAGTCATGAGCCACAACAGACAAGATATCTGAAAAATCCAGCCTGTTTAGAAAATGAAGTATCATTTATCAACATTTTTGTTAAAAATGTCTGTACTATTATCAATTACAGGGAACTATATTCATTCAATAAGACCCTCCCCTGAACATATTTTAATCAAATAAACAACCTAAAACAAATAACATTCCACCCTATATTCTAAGGCATACAGTCCAAAAAAGGTAACATGCAATCTAATTTGCTACCTAATTTAGGATAATGTATAGATTAGTTTTAAGATTCTGGTTGCTTTTCTTTTTTCCCCAAATTTACAGGAACAGACTGACTATAAAGTACAGAACGATTTGTTAGCGATGCTTAATCACTGCTACAGATGACAGATTTACAGTAAAACAGAATAGAGCTTTGAATTTAAATTGGAAAAAAAAAGTTGTCTTGGATCATGTAAGGTTGCTCATGTATCCTCTACTGGCAATTCCTTAAGCCAAATCTGCCTCTTCCAGGATTATTATGCTGCTGCAAAGCCATATAGAATATGGTGGGACATAAATATGGCAATTAATTAATTAATTAAATGTGCAATTAAGTTAAATTTTCCTTTTAATTTGGCACAGTGCTATCTCAAAGTAGACTTGAATAGATCTGTTGACAAATTAATTTTAAATGCAATTGCTCCCTCGTCTGAAATGGAGATGACAACACCATTTTATATCTTATTGTTTAAGACAGTGTTTATCAAACTTGGCAACATGGAAACATGTGGAGAACTCCTAGAATTACCTAGCCAAAATACCTTCAAGTTTCCAGGTTTGAGAAACCTGGCTTATTGAAGTAATTTTCAATATATTTATTTCATGCTATATGGAATTTAAGAGGGTGGTGGCCTATTGGTGGGCTTCTCAACTGGAAGGTTGACAGTTCGAGACCTAGTACATCATGATAGACTGAGCATCTTTTCCTGACCCAGCTCCTGCCAACTTAAGTAGTTTGAAAACATGCAGATGTGAGTAGATAAATAGGTACCACTTTGATGGGAAGGTAACAGCATTTAATGTGCCTCTGCATATAGTCATGCCAGCCACATAACCACATGACAACACTAGCTCCCTCGAGTAGGAAATGGAGATGAGCATCACCTCCTAAAGTTGGATATGAATGGACATGGGGAAACCTTTACTTTCTTTAAACAAAAAATAAAGATTAGATTTAGACTTTATGAGGTCCTGAATATTAAGCTAAGCATTTACTATGGTGAGTCAAGTTTTTTACTTCAGTAGATCTAGTATCTTGCTGCTTGTTCCTGGTCCACCTTCCAAACTTGGAACTGGATTGGAGGAAACCGATTTTAAGGAATTATATATTCTCATGACAGAATGCAGAATTGTAAGGCAAAATGGATGTTTTACTGCCAGGGGAAGACCAAGTAGACCAGCTTTTAGAGAGGGAAGAAGGTTTCACATGTAGACTACTCTCCCAATACTCCCCACCCTGTTCATCTCACCTAGACCTTTTAGTATAGGAGTGTTGTGG
Organism: Thamnophis sirtalis; assembly: GCF_051295495.1. Taxonomy (NCBI): domain Eukaryota; kingdom Metazoa; phylum Chordata; class Lepidosauria; order Squamata; family Natricidae; genus Thamnophis; species Thamnophis sirtalis. The sequence goes on from NW_028261382.1 coordinate 118,998,989, forward strand.
TCTGCCAGTGGCCAGAGGAGCTGGCAGTAAATTCAGAGAGTGAGGAGGTTGGAGAGGAACATGAGCCAGTCATGGAGGCTGGAGAAGGCTCTTATGAGGGCTCTGTGTTGGAGGCAGAGAGGGGGCAAGAGCTGTATGCCAATTATCAGCTGCCTTCAGAGTCAGACATCAGTGAGATAGATGAACAGCTGGAGCAGTTCCCAGTGTGCACATGTGCAGAGTTGCCAGATGAAAAGAACAGCTAAAGAACAGGGGTTAACTTAGAAGTAAGGCTACAGGTGGACAATAATGGCCCTCTCAGAGGAAATAAAAGAGGAAAGGGAGTGGAGATTGCAGAACATAATTAGTTCACTTAATTTGTCCATGATTGTCTGACACTCCTTGCCAAGTTTTGCAGCTATTGGCCTGTCAGCTCTCCAAACCAGATAAGATCTGTGACTGTGAATCCTCCCTTAAAAGCAGTGACGTGCGGTCAGTTTTAGCCCTGGTGAGGCACTTTTTAGACTTGTGGACATCAACTCCCAGAATTCCACAGCCAGGCATGCTCAGTTCCGATTTAAAGCAACAGCATTTTCCCCCTTGCAAAATAAGTTTTCCCATTCTTTTTCTTCTCCCTCCCCCTCCTTCCTTCCTCCCTCCCTCCCCCTCTCTCAAACAGACACACGCACACAGAGAACTTCGATCCCTCTCTCATTCACTCACTCTCAAACACAAACACAGAAGTTGGATTGGATATATTTTCCAAAGGCTTGAAAGCAGCTCCTCTGCCATACCCCCCCCTTCCCCTGCTGCCTTCCGATCAAACTTTTTGAATTCCTCCCCTTTCCCCACACGGACCTTTTCCAGCTGTTTCAGAGACGATTTCAACTCTGCTTCTCCCTGCCCTGCCCTGCCCTGCCCTCCCCTCTTGAAAAGCCAGAGCTCTGTCAGACTGAGCTAGTTGCTCCCAGAGAACTCTAAAAAGCCTCTAAAAATGCCCTCTACAGGAGACGAAAGAATACGTGCCTCATTTGCATAAGGAATTCTTTGCTTGTTAACCCTTGCTTAACTCTTAAAAGGCGAAAAATTCCTTGTGCAAAAGAGGCCCCTAGTTCTCTGGCCTCCTCCTAGTTAATACTGAGAGCAGACACCAAGCCACTGTGACTTGAAATCTGGTAGCAACTACCCTGGCTTTAATTATTTTAAGAAAATTATTTAAAATCCTTTCCTTTCCCTGAGGAGACTGGTGAGGCCCCGCCTCCCTTGCCTCTAGTGACTGCACGTCCCTGCTTAAAAGACATTGTTGGATGTGAATGAGCAGAATTCACAGTAAATTAATAAAAGGTTTTTTTTTGTCAGGACAAGGAATTTGCTGCATGCTGTTGAGAAGCCTCGGTCAGAAGAAGGTGTCACATGGGAGGATTTCTCAGAATGATGCTTGGTGAAAGAACTGTAGGACTGGGTAACTGCATACCTTAAATATATTACAAAGAGGCTTCTCCAGAGATAGATTGGAAAATGTGGGCTTGCTGACAATTTCCAAACAAAATGTTCTGTTGAACTTGGTATTACTATCCTTCGTGACAGTCACGTTTAATTTTTTGTCTGTATATCTTAAGAGGATGAACAATGAAACAGAAAGACTTCCATTGATGTCTTATCTCTAAACCTTCCAGAAATGATTTTATTCTGAAGAATTGTTTGAAAGAGCTTTCCAAACACAATGGAAAGTATGAGTGCACTTTCAAACATCAACATTATCAATGGAAAATTTTTAACTTTCCCCAGTGATTTGCTTTAGAAATGATCTTCAAATACCATCCAAAGAAGTTATTAATTGTGCAATTATTCAATGCTGGAATGAAAGGTACCCTGTTAAAAATTCTTACATAATCTGAGCTCATTATGATTAAGTAGAAATGCCACCAACATTAATGCATTATTTAACAGGATGGATTTAAACTGCCAGATGAAGATCTGAGATCTGAGACTTTATCAATTTATCATTTCTCTTCCTCAACAATCATTTCTGAGAAATTCTGGATTTTAAATTAAATGTGCATAGCCGTAAATGCAAGGTTCAAAGAAATAATGTAATTTCAAACATATAATGTGCTAATTATAACAACATCAAGTTGTATCTAAAAATAATCCATTTAGGGAATAACAAACAGTAAGCAAATCCTACAAGCAGAAGAGATAGTTACTTAGCTGCAAAATTGTTGCTGCTGCTGTTGCAATGATGAAGATGATAACTGGTTGCACGGTCAGCCAGATGTTTATTTATGTACCTATAGTTGATAAAGAACCTGGGATAACCAGATGTTGTTCTTTGATGGTGAAAGGTATTGCTGCAGGATGTAAACTGTTCTAAGTGAAGCTGCCTTTTATTCTATTATTCTATATAATTCTATAGGTATTATTCTATACCTAGAATATATATTTAAAATTATTTTGTGGGGACGGTAGTGTGTAGTTAATTATAAATATTTAAGTCATTCCATGCTCTTTAAATGATCTTTATCATCTTCTTTTAATGACCCCATCATCCCTTATGAGGTGGAGTCTGGGCAACCGAATGGAACTGAGTGTTTACTGGCCCGATGCCTTTCCTGTTGCCAATGCAGAGTTATATTCAGCCGATATATTCCCATTGTGCCCAAAAAGAGAAATATCTGCCTCTACCTAGGAATAAACTCACAGCCTCCTTACTGTGAGGAGAGAGCTCCACCTCTAGGTCACCACACCACTCTTTAACCGATCTTTATCCCATAGGAAAATATAAAGCTTGCGCATTAATTATTGATCATTAATTAATGATCAATATAGCAATAGCTGTTAGACTTATATACAGCTCCATAGTGTTTTACAGCAACAGTCCCCAAACTTTCCAGCGGACTGGTGCAGATGGTTGTGGTGGGAAGATGAGGAGATGGTTTCACATGTGTCCACTGCTTTTATAAATGCAGCTTTGTATGTGTGCACTCACTCACCACTTCCACAGCCCAGTTTCCAATGGGTGGTGGCTTGGCACTGTGCTGAGAATCAGGAGTTGAGGACCCATGCTTTGTAGTGCTGTCTATGAGATTTACAATGTCAATATATTGCCCCCAACAATCCGTGACTCAGATTTACTGACCTCAGGAGGCTGGAAGTCTGAATCTACCTTAAGACGGTCAGGATTGAACTAATGGCTACAGGCAGAGTTAGCCCGGAATGCTGCATTCTAACCACTGCTTCATCATGGCTTTTGCTGCTCCTACTGATGGACTTGTGAAAAATGTATACAAAGCTATGCATACCATAGAAAGTTATGAAATGAATTTTCAAGCATTTATTTTAATTGTTTTAATTGTAATTTCTTCTAATTCATTTTTTTAAATGAGATGGACTAACACAGATAAATACCTCTCATCAATGGAGTCTTGATTAAGTTGTTTTCTCATAATTCTCCTATTAACTTGTTTCTATTGAAACAGATTCCTATTTCCATCATAGTTTAGGCATGGTAAATTATAAAATAACTGCCTAATTTTAAAAAATTATGCTGGGATTATCATTTCATGATTGTTTATTTCAGTACTTAACAGGCATTTCGTTTTGCAAAAAATAATAATAATCCACCAACAATTTGATTGCATAAATGAACAGCAAGCAGGAGGATTTCTTTTTGAGCAAGGGTTTATTAGAGCTTAATTGGATCTATCTTCCAAAACCTAATAACACCTATCTTAAAAGTGTCGATCTTTTTTTCCTCTCTTTAGGAAGATCTATTGCAAGCTAATTTAAAAAATTGAGTTCTTTTCAATTATTTTTCACCTTTTACTATAAGAGTCAAGTTAACAAAATAGACTAGGAAAAAATAAGAAGAAAATCACAATGAATTGAAGATTGCTGTTACTTAAAAATGGGCATCTCCATTGCTCTATGGATTAATTTGTTAGGTTTAAAAAAATCTTCCCCTACAATAGTGTTAGAAGCCAAAGAAAGTACTGAATTATCACTTTTAATCATACATTAAAATTAAAATTTATTTTCCCCCTTCTTGTCTTCAAGCAGTTGGGATTATCTTATTTTGAATCCAAGTTTTCAAGTTATCTTTAAAGAGAAATAATTTCCAGGGTTTGTCAAGTTACTGTTCCAATTAGACAACAATGTGGTCAGGATGTAACTGTGACAGAGGCAGCACTACTTCTACCATTTAATTGTGATGTCTCAAAGAAAGTTTGACGCTGTAAGTGTATCTGCTAAAATGCAAAGCTAACAATTTAAGAAAAACAGAAAGCATGCAGAGAAATTGAAACATCTCTCTCCGGGCTCATGAAATCATACCTTCATAGAAAGGGGATAAAAATGTCTAAGGCAATGCTTTCCAGTGCTTTTTCTTCATTACACAAAACTGCTTATCAGAAAGTCCTTTTTACCCAATGTAGGTAAAATACTTTAAGTGGGTCTAAATGACCCTGTAGTGATTGGGTAATGAGTTGGTGTCGGTATCCAAAGTAAAACCATGTTGACATAATTTGAGATAATTTAGTCATGCCGGCCACATGACTATGGAGATGTCTTCACACAGTGCTGGCTCTTTGGCTTTGAAACAAAAATGAGCACTGCCCCATAGAGTCAGGAACGACTAGCACATATGTGCGAGGGGAACCCTTACTGTTACTTTTATCCAGGTTTGGAAAACACTGGTCTAAGGACTTATTCTCAAATGCTGCTTGCTATCGCTTAAACGCACCATTATTGATAGACTTATCTTCATAATTACACCTTTTTCTCACCTCCAATCAATTGTTGAGGTCATGGACCAGAGATAACCCTAATTGTTCTGGTATAGAAGTTGTTTTTCCTATTTCTCATCATACAAGGCTTGCCACTTGGTGGATCTATATACCATAGCAATGAGTCTGAGGCTGATCAGGTCAGGAAATTTACACAGGTTGTCATGAATATGTTGCAAATATATGTGTTCCAGTATATTGGTGCATAATTCAATTTGGGTCAGTCATCAAGACCAGAGGTTTAGTCTTCCAAACTTTGAGACTTGTGTTGGAGCCCATCTTCAGGAAACATCTCTCTAGCACAGGGATGTCAAACTCGCATCCTGGGGTCGGATACATCACATCGTAGCAGAAATGATTTATTGAAACCTATATACAAGAATTTGGTCAATTAACAAAAGGTGCTAAAAAGGATCAATATAATTCAAGAGGAATTGGCTTGGATCACAAGGACTCTAAACTGATGTCATGTTTTACTCCCTCCCCCCAGCTCTGTTAGCTCTTCTCCTACAAAAACAGATTTGACACTTCAATGAGAAATGGGCATTTCACAACCCTGGTTAACAGTTTTATAAGCAGTTATGATTTCAACTATTTTTAAAATACAGTTTAATAGGAGATAGATCTATCAATCTTTGGATACAACATTATATCTCAAATTTAAATGGTCATTTAATCAAATGGGCGGTCCTTGAAAAAGGAGTGGAAAAATCCAACGTTTCTAGGCAAATTTCTTCTTAGAGGAGCAGCTTACCCAGCTTCCAGGCTTCTGGTGGTTCCTTCTAGTTCCTGGGAATATTGATCCCTCGATTTTCCATATTCATTCATTCATTCATTCATTCATTCATTCATTTTATATCCATATCTCTTAGAAGACCAAATGATTGATATTCCTATGGTTTCAGATATAAAGCAATAATCCTTGACTGTACTTCTTTCCTGCATTCCTTGTTGATAATGTGAATCCAAAAGCAGCACTTTGGAATTCACTGCAGTGTTTATTCCCATTGAGCTCAGCCTCAGGCTGTCTGAAGTTCCAAATTACTCTGAAATTGGGCCTTTGAGTAGAATAGCTGATAATGGCCCAGGATTAAAGGCCTGCAATTTGAGAGGTGTCCAGCACTGTAGATACCATGAAATTCTAGAAGGTGATGGCTGGTGATGTAGAGAAGGTGAACGTTAGCAGAAGTGTTGAAGTCTGTGTTCAAGCTGTATTCCAAAGAGATGTTTGAGAAGGGAAGGTTATCAGCAATACAACTACAAGGACAGTAAAACAGCAACAGATCCTGACCACTTTTTCTTCAGGAATCCTAAGGACCAAAGACAATCCAGAGCTTTTTCTCTCTTTTCTACTGACAATCTGAAAGAAAAATCTAGATGCTGAAACTGTGGAAAGAGGTGCAAGAGAAAAAATATTTTCTTTTTAATTTGCATCTCCACCATTCTGTACTAGAATTTCCCGAGGAACACATATTTTATCACAAGTGTTAATTGTCCCTTCTACAGTAATGATCAAATGAGAGGAAGTGACTGGAGTCCCGTGGCACCATGTTGCCATGGGACACATTCTCATGGAACATAGTCTATGTTACCATGTTCTCAATGGTCCCATGTTCCATCAAAAGTTCAGAAGAGAAGTGGACCAGGAAGGAGAGAAATAGGCAAAACTGACCAGTTGCTATCCCACATTACATTGAGTGACACCATCTTTGCTGTTGAAGTACGATAAATGCAAGGTGTGAGAAAACACACTATATTTATTTAGCCAGTTAACAACAGATTGCAACAATGCAAACTAGTGAAATTTCATATTATTGTTCTCATAAAGAGAACTCATTTATACAAACAGCACCCAGCTCTATAAGAGTATACTGTTTATATCTGCAAATTCTTTAGAAAATACTTGGACTCAGATTTAATCAAACAAAACTGTATTTCTCAGCCAATAATCATCTTTATAGCCTCCCTTTCCCCTCATAGTTGCTTTGTGGACTCAAATCTACTGCCAGGTTAGGTTTGGAATCTCAAACTAGGTCAAGATCTGGTTTTTATTGGGAAAATAAGCAGATAATTTTTCATTCTTTGAAAAGGAAGAACATGCTAATCCAAATATGAAATAATAATATAATCAGTTTATATTGGATGGATTTGGGATTATGGTAAAATATCAGTGACAAAAGGAAGTTTTTATGACTCATATCTTTTCTTTCATTCTGTTGAACAAACACGAGAATTTTCATAATTTTCAATAAATCTTTATTTACACAATTCAATCTATGAGTAGCATATTTTTCATAGTATTTTGGTTTAAAAATTGATGTCCATCTTATCTGAGGTTGGGCTTATGCATGGCTATATGCAGGGCAATGATAATTTTAAAATATTATCATATACACTTATAACAGATCATAACAAATTAATAGATTTGGAAGGGACCTTATAGGTCATCTGGTCCAACCCCCCTCCCTCTCAAGTAGGACACCCTACACCATTTCTGACAAATGGCAGTCCAATCTCTTCTTGAAAGTCTCAAGTGATGAAGCTCCCTCAACTTCCAAAGGCAATTTCTGTTCCATTGGTTGATTGTTCTCAATGTCAGACAGTTCCTCCTATTTCTAGGTTGAATTTCTCCTTGGTCAGTTTCCATCCATTATTCCTTGTCTAGCCTTCAGATGCTTTGGAAAATAGCTTGACCCCTTCCTCTCTGTGGCAGCCCCTCAAATATTGGAACATGTGCTCATTTTGGATAAGCCAAATCTAATATTTGGCATATATTTTAGCACTTAAAATTCCTGGCTTTTCTGTGATTATATATAATAGTCACTTTAAAAAACATGGCAACATTTCCCCAAACCATTTTTTTAATCATGAAATTTAGATTGCTAGCTATTTCTTTGTTTTCCTCCCTTATGCTTACATTGCTTTAGGTACCTCAGTTCTTTAAATTTTCCTTCTCTGTGTAAGCCTATAATTTCATCTGTGCAGTCTTCACTTCCCTCTCGACAGACAAGTAAAAAGTGATTTTCTCTGCAATCTTCACAGAGAGAAAAAGAGTTCCCCAGTGGTTTCCATTTGAGCATAAGTGATCACTGATTTTGAAATAATAGTATGGTACATAGAAGACAATTCCTGTCAGAAATGTATTTCATAAACTTCTGATTAACTTTTTAAAAGTTTTTTTTTTAAAGTGGCAACAAAGATGCTTGTCAGTAAAGTAGAATGAACATCAAAGTACTTCGTGAGATGGTTAGAAGATTGTGAAGCACTTCTAAGGTCTTATTATGTGCTTATCTATGTGTTACTATTTTAGTCCTTTTTTGGCTGAGATTTGTGCTTCATTTTTTTTAAAAAAAACAACAACAAATCAAAATTCTTCACAGAAAATATAAACATAATATATGGACTGGACAGGGAAAACCTTTACCTTTCTATGAATAGAATGAGTGCTTTGCTTCTTTCAAACCTTAACCAGAGGTGGTATTCAGCAGGTTTTGATCAGTTCTGAAGAACCAGTAGCAGACGTTTTGAGTAGTTTGAAGAACTGGTAAATACCACCTCTGACTGACCCTGCCCGCATCTATTCTCTGCCTCCTGAGTCTCAGCTGATCAGGAAGAAATGGGGATTTTGAAGTAACCTTCCCCTGGAGTGGGGAAAGAATGGAGATTTTACAGTATCCTTTCCCTGCCATGCCCACCAAGCCATGCCTACAGAACCGGTAGTAAAACATTTTGAATCCCACCACTGACCTTAACACTTTTCAACCTGGCAATGAATTGTGAGGGTAAAATAGAAGGGTAAAATAGAATGCTGAAAATATTCCATGGACTTTGAGAGCCTGGCAACCATCAAGGTCACCTCTCCGGTGGTTGAGAAAGAGATGGAGTGTTCTCAGAACAAATGTCTCATAATTGGACAATGCGATCATCCAGGGGTGGGGGAAAAGGGAAGCTATTGTTTAACTAAGCATTTGCTTGGGAAAACCAGAGCTAGTTTTCATTCTTCAGTACCAAAACGATGTATTCAATAAAGTTTTACTTTTGGGAATTCAAAGTTCCTGAGAGTATTTCCTTATTTTGAGTCCACTAGTTGGACAGTTGATAGAAAAAAATAATTACTTTTTTCAACAATATTTCTTGATTCAGTCTTTAGTGCTCCAAAATATGATCTAAAGGAGTAATTATAAAAACCTTATCTTTTTTTTTTTACAATTTTTTTTTTAATCTTAAGAGGTTTTGTAGCAAAAGCATAAAAATGTATGCTGAAAGACTGTAGTAAAATAGGAGAGAGAAAGAACACTTTGCTCTTTTCGAGTTTTGCTCCACATTTTTCTAAGGTAGATACAGGATAAAAGTTGCCTTTTCTTGTTGTATCCTGGTGAGATTCTTCTCTTTTTCTTTCACAGAAGCTAAGCAAATAAAGGGCAGTTTAGCCTGAGCAAACACGTCAAAATATAATTTATAAAATGTTATTCTCAATTGAAATCCCTACCACTGTGGCACATTCATTATTTTTTTAGGATTACTCTGGTTAGCATAGCTATAGAAATCACAATTGCCTGATATACCTTTTGTCAAGTATAACCATGAAAAAGTTTAATCCTTTTCTTCCAAGACACTTTTTTTTTTAAAAAAAAGCACACTAGTTGGTTTCTAATAATGACAGTGACAGCATGTCAAGCACAGGGATGTTGGTCATCTTGTCACATCCTTATCAAATGTATACACTATTTTACTTGGTAGAAGCTGAAACAAGAGATAACACATTTTCTCACTGACAGTAGGGAATGTGGAGATCCTGACAAGGGGGAGAAAAAAAGTTGAAGACTTAAAAGAGAGATAGAGGATGAGGTCAAAGAAAAATTATTGTAAACCAAAAAGGATTCTAGGCAGTATTGGCTGTTGAAGGCTTGTTGGTTACAGGAGAGCCTCAGGAAAGACTCTTGAAGTAGAAGTCCATAACTGAAGAATGAAATGGACAATGAGAACATGTCTTCCATTGTACAGATGATTTCCAAGGGAGTCTGAAGAGAGAAAGGATACCAAGAGAAACTGCCAACCCACATAATGAACTATATATCTAACTCTTAGTCAGTTGTTGAAAGTAGATGTAGAAATAGTCTTCCATACAGATTGTACATTGTAGGCTGCATATGTATCTGGAAGAGGAATAGAATAGAATAACAGAGTTGGAAGGGAACTTGGAGGTCTTCTAGTCCAACCCCCAGCCTAGGCAGGAAACCCTACCCCACTTCAGACAAATGGTTATCCAACATCTTCTTAAAAACTTCCAGTGTTGGAGCATTCACAACTTTTGGAGGCAAGTTGTTCCACTGATTAATTGTTCTTACTGTCAGGAAATTTTGTCAGTTCTAAGTTGCTTCTCTCCTTGATTAGTTTCCACCCATTGCTTCTTGTTCTACCCTCAGGTGCTTTGGAGAATAGTTTGACTCCCTTTTCTTAGTGGTAACTCCTGAGATATTGGAACACTACTATCTTGTCACCCCATCCTTGTTTTCATTAAACAAGTCATAATCAGTTCCTGCAAGTGTTTTTCATGTGTTTTAGCCTCCAGTCCCCTAATTATCTTTGTTTTTCTTCTCTGCACTCTTTCTAGATTCTCCACATCTTTTGTACATCATTGCGACCAAAACTGAACGCATTCTGAACGCATAATTCATTCTAAATGCATGACCAGGTACAGATAAATTAGGCTGGTGGGGTTTTTTTTTACTTTATTGTTATTTATCAGAAAAGCAAGGAAGGAGAGCAGAAGAAAATAACAATGCTATATTGAAATTAAAGCTTTACATGAGTGTAAGCATAACTGGTGACGTGCCTTATTTTGATAATGAAAAAGGGGGAAATGTGAGACAGTGATACGGCTGAAAATCAGGAAAATTATTCAGCCCCATAATAATATAACCACCATGAAAATCCAAGGCACTGTTCTGTCTCTCTGTCTCTCTCTCTCTCTCTCTCTCTCTCTCTCTCTCTCTCTCTCTCTCTCTCTCTCTCTCTCTCTCTCTCTCTCTCTCTCTCTCTCTCTCTCTCTCTCACACACACACACACACACACACACACACACACACACACACTGCCAGTAATTCATCTTCTTGAAATACCTTAAATGTATTAACATGGAAATTCCTCTACGTCCCTTTATCAATCTTGAGGTAATATTTATATTTTTTTTGGGGGGGGGGTGTTAGAAACTCACTTGGATTTTTAATGATTCTGTGTGTGTAGATGTGCATAGTTTAAATATTTACATCTACAAATAGAGACTTTTATTTCTTGGAATATTTTTTTCCAAAGAATTCCGACACCAAGTAAAGCTCCAATTATACACATGTCATGCATGCATTAAGGTTTAGAGATGCTATATGATACTTTATATATTTATAATATGATTGGCTTATATACATTAATGGTATAATTGTGTATATTACGAACTTAACAATGTAATAATACATAATATATTTGCATACAATGATTTGTTGATCAGTTTTTAGTCTCTGAGTATCATTCAGCTGCTTTGCAAGTGATGCAAGTGAGTACAGTTTTAAGTTAAAGATAAGAGAAGATTAAGGGCATCTTTGATAATCTGACATGGTAAAAAACCTGTAGGTTATATGCCTTCATTAGCTCTTTTTCATTTCATAATGGTTATACTTAGAGATAAAGATAGTAAGATCTTACTTGAACTGAGTGTAACATGAGATAATGAGATATTTTAAATATAGTAAATGTAAAACATAAAAGAAAGAAAAAGAAAACAATAAAAAGAATCTAAAAGTGTAAGACAAAATAGAGGAAAAAAAGATAAAAGCAAGAATATAATAACAACAAAATAAATATAAATTATTTTCTAACCTTCATCACAATAAGTACAAACAAATGTAATTATTCTCCACGTCCTCTAAGTTACAAACAATTATCTCTTCATCCTATATCTCACCTCACCTCTATAAACAAATCCATAAAACATCACATTTCATTACTAGTGTCAACAGGAAATGCTTTAAGAATTGCCAAAAGTAACAACATATATTCTTCTAACCTTGATCAAATAAACCAACTTCATAGTCCTTTCATTAACAACCTTCATACTTAGTAACAATAACCACAACAGAGTTGGAAGGGACCTTGGAAGTCTTCTAGTCCAACCCTCTGCTCAAGCAGGAAAACCTAAACCATTTCAGACAAATGGTTGTCCAATCTCTTCTTTAAAACTTCCAGTGTTGGCGTATCCACAACTGGAGGCAAGTTGTCCCACTGATTAATTATTCTCATTGTTGGGAAATGGCTCCTTTAGTTCTAGATTGCTTCTCTCCTTTATTAGTTTCCATCCATTGCTTCTTGCCTGGCCTGCAGGTGCTTTTGAGAATAAAATGACACACACACACCCCTTCCTTGTGCCAAACACTTAGATATTGACAGGATTTGATTTCATTTCTGTGTTGTTCCTTCATGCAGAATTCTTTTCATGAAAACTGTTTTATTTCATTTTCATTTTCAATTTATACAATCACTTATATACTGTGCAATTAAGAAAACAATAAACACAACTCATCTTCTATTCCACCATGGAAAACCAACATAACACTTCAATCCTCCATACACCCTTTCTTGTCCCCCTCCAACTTTCATTTCTCCCCTCCAGCATTCCCCTCTTCTACTTCCCCTCCCCCTCAGACATTCCTTTCTCCCCTTCCCTCCATCTCACCCTCCTTACATTCCCCTCTCACTCCCTCTCTACTCCTCCCTCTTCTTTCCCTCTACTACTCACTTCGGTGTATTTCTACTATTCATTAATCTATTCGATTTGTATTTTACACTAAAATTGAAAGAAAAAGAAAAAAAGAAAGTAAAAGGAAAAGAGAGAAAAAAAGAAAAAAGAGCGACAGTATACAAGTGCGTTCTTATTATTTTGAAAATTGAAACTATGTTTCCCCCCTCCCCCCAGTAAACCCCCCTCCCTAACCCCCTTCCGACTTCCCAGATCCCATACCCGGCATAGCTTTTTATCAAACACAGTCTGGAGTATATTAAAACCAAATAGATTAAAAATTAAAAGATAAAAGATAATGGAAAAAAGAAAGGAATAAAAAAAAGGAAAAATCAATAAACTCTCTACATTGAGCTCAGCTTCCCATCATTATTAAAACTTAAACAATGTACATCATTCCTAATGTCAATTAATTTATTACTTGCAGGATTTCAAACTATATTGAAACCAAATAAGTTAATCAAATGGAATTCTACTCTAGCTAGGGGCGTTATCTCTTTATCTAAATATCTGTCCATTTCCAAACCTTTAATTTGTCCCTTTTACCTCCTTCTCTATAAAGCAATTTAAACACATCTCAAATACTTCTCTCGGTTTCCTTTTCCAACTCTTCTCATCCTGCCTCTACCCGTGTCCATATATATATTTTATTTTCATCCGTACTCCTCTCATATTTGCTCCGCCTTCCTTCGAACTCCCTGGGTATATCCTTCCAAACATTATATTCAAGTAACAGTTTATATAAAAATCAACTTACTTTCTGGCTCCAAATAAGCTCTAATTGAGCCTTCACTACCCTCCCGTCTACACCACACTTCCCAACTCCATTCAACCTAAACCACAATCCAGAAACATCACGATCTCTGCCCTCCTCACCCTAAAAAAAAATCATAAACAATTTATATAAAAGTTCAGAGTTATCCATCAAGTCTTTTTTAAGTCCCGTACAATATAATTTCCAAGGAAATCAGCATCACTTCTTTCAGCCTTAATGTCTCTTCATCGGTATACAACTATACCATTTTATACAAGACAGAAGTCACAAAGTATTATTCAAGTTAAAAATTAAGTGAATGTTTTCGAAGCATAACTAAATCCTTGTTCTCTGCTCTTCTGCCCTTCCGGAGGGGGAAAGCGATACCTCCCACCTTGTAGTTGTGTGTTTTGTTGTTTCTCTTCTACTTCTCCTTGTCTTTCTCCAAGTCCGGGTAATTCAGGAAGTCCCGCCTTTAGGATCTTATAGTAAAAGTCTCAGGCTTCCCAAACAGAGTTGAGGCGATGTTTTTGGTCATCAAATGTAACTGTAATACCAAATGGCACTTCCCATCTGTACTGTATCTGACTATTTCTGAGTTCTTTAGTTAGAAAAGCATTGTCTCTCCTGGCTCTTAACATTTGGGGTGGTATTTCTTTTAAAACGATCAAGTCCTGTCCATCAATTCGCAGCCTGTTATTATAAAACTCTTGTAATATCGCAATTCTGGATTCTCTTGTAGCAAAATATATAATTATATCTCTCGGGAGCTGTCTCTGTTTTGCTGCCCACGAATTATGGCGGTAAATTTTTTGGATCTGCCAATCAAAGTTGAGTCCCGGACTTCCCACCAAACGACTGAAAGCCTCAAAAAAAAGTCTGTTTCAAATTCTCCTGTTCATTTTCACGCAATCCCCTAACTCTTATTGCAAACGCCGTCTTTTTATAATTTATCATAACAAGTTGTTTTTCTGCGTTTTCAACTTCCTGTTGCAACATTTCAATTTTAGATGTCAGTTTAGAATTAGCTTCCTCCAAGAGCTCCAGTTTATCTTCCATTCCAGCAATATAATCTGTCATTACAGTTATGACCCCGATCATATCCTCCTTTGTTTGAGCAATCTTGGCATCAAGCTTGTCACATAAGTCCGAAATAAGTTGCTTCATTTCCTCTCTAAATTCTTTAAGAGTTTCAAAAATAAATTCTTTCGTTAACAAATCTCCAGTAGAGGGCGTAGAAGGCAAAAGCTGCGGCTTTATAGCAATTGCTTGGGATGTATTGTTAAAAAAACGTCTAGACTGCTTGATTTAGGATAAGATACTTTCAATAAACTTTTGATAATTAGTAAAGAGAAGTCTTCAAGAAAACAGGGCTGATTAAATATATCATATATCAAATGCGGAAGCTATAAAATCGCCATTTTGAAAAGCAGTTAAACAAAGGAGTTTTTTATAAAATTGAAGCTGGTATTTTGAATAATAATAATAAAAAAGGGTTCTCAGGAATGGTCACTGCTCGGATTGATTTTAAATAACTTAGTTTCAAAAATTTGTCCTGAGGAGGGGGGTGACCTGCCTTGAGCTGAAAAAAAACAGCTGAGAAGATCTGGCCGGAGTAAAAAAAAAACTCAGCTTTTGTTGAACCTTCTTCTCCGTTCACAGCCAAAAAAAAAAAAAAAAAGCTGTGAACTACAAAGAGGATTCTAACGACTGAGTTCCTCCCTGCTTCTTTCTTGCCTGAAAGAAGAGATATCTATAGATCTTGTAGATATACGAACCAGAACTCTGAGGACAGCTCCGTTGAGCCACCGGCGATGGCAGGCCCCTCCCCCCGGAACCATGCAGAATTCTTAAAGGCTATAACAATCCTCTTTGGTAAATGCAATAGGAAAAAGTTGTCCAGGTCATTCACAAAGTTTGTGATTTGTATTTCCCTTTTAAATTTTAAAATCTTAGCCAATTTCTTTGGTAAAGCCAATGAAACATCATTTTGTAAGTTATTCGCTTTGCCTGACGGTAAATTAAGTTATGATACCACTTCTATTTTGTCAGATAAAATTTGTTCTACATTAGCCATTACTCTAATAACATCTATCCATAAAAGCAGTTATCATTACTGATATTGCTGATATTATGACTACTATTTTCTGATTCCATTTTTCAAAAGTCCCCTTTGTATTTTCATTAATATAAGAATTTGCATCATTAGTATTTTTTTCTGTGCCTAAAATATTTAGTCCCCTTTAATGTTCATTTATTAAAATCATGAAATTACTTTGTTATGTTTTGAAAAAAACAAAACAGGATCTATTTTCCATCATAAGCTATTTGTTCTTTATAATAAATACCAAAATCTTATTGCAAATGTTTCAATA
Source organism: Thamnophis sirtalis (assembly GCF_051295495.1). Taxonomy (NCBI): domain Eukaryota; kingdom Metazoa; phylum Chordata; class Lepidosauria; order Squamata; family Natricidae; genus Thamnophis; species Thamnophis sirtalis. The sequence goes on from NW_028261382.1 coordinate 119,014,670, forward strand.
TTTGAACTTAGCAAATTTAACATCCTTTAGTAGCCAGTGGCAAACAAGATGCCTATTCCAATCATCTAGCAGCATTCAAACTTGTGGGACACCATTATCCAGGGGGGGCTTCCGGCAGGCACTACTGCTGGTTCACTCGTGTGTGTGCTGCATGTGTGTGTCTGCTTGATGCGTGCTGCGCATGCATGCACAATACAATTAAAATTGTTTTGCGCATGCACAGAAGTGGAAAACAAGATGGTGGCGCTATGGCACCACCCATGTAACCAGTTCAGGGGTGGTTACGATGTGTGGCGGGCCTGAGTAGCTGCTAGTTCTAGTGACCCAGGCTGCTGAATTACTACCAGTTCAGTTGAATCGGTCCGAACCAGTAGGAACCCACCACTGCCATTATCCTACAGTCTTTTGGTGAAAAACAGCTGTCCAGAATACATGTGGGCAGACTCTAATCCTCTCCTTTTCCAGAAGTGTCAAAGAATCAGTCTACTCACCAGCTCTTTGTTCTTTGCCATAGGCATTTGCTCCATTTTTTTTCAGAGATGTCTTCCATCTGCCATTCCTCCTCTGAAGTCCTGGCATGTTCATGCTTTTTGGCAATTATTTAAAGAAGTGCTTTATCATTTCCTTTACTTACATTTATTTAAACAGACAGACTCCCCAGGCTACAATTTCCTGATGTTCTTCCAAGTTGTAACCAGAGACCATCCTGTTGTTTCTCTGCCTCTTCTGCTTGAAAAAATGAACATGGAAGGGAAAAAAAAGAAATAAGAAAGACTGAAATAGCATATAAAATGCTGTTGTTTGGGTGACATCCTGAACTGTTTTCAGGAAGTGGTGGTTGATTGTAAGATGAAGCAATAAATATGATCACAAAGCACAAGACAATTGTGTTTGACAGGGAAAATGATGACTCATGCAGGATGAAAACTAGAGCATAAACCAACTTTCAATCTCTTTCAAGTACTAGCAAAAGTAACTACACCATCTAAGAACTTGATTACTGCAATTTGCTTTACAAGAGACTACTAATGAAAATGATTTGGAAGGTGAACTTACTAAAAAAATGGAGCTACTTGCTTGATAACATTTAGTTCAGAAAAAATAAACCAATCTTACAGGGCCTGCACTGGTTACCAGTAGGTAGCTGATACCAAATCAATGTATTTATGAAGCCTCTGATTGTTCTATGTTTCTTTTCTTTCCCAAATGGCCTGCCTGCCATTACTATTGTGCTAGTAGCACCTCTTGCTGAGTGCTGTTTTCAAAAATCTTTACTAAACTTTCTAACTCAGAAGCTTTTCACTTTTACCTTGCTAGTAGAACTCACCTTTCGGAACAACCTGAAAATTCTCTTTGCCAACTTCCCAGATGGAGAAAATCAGCACATTTCAACTCAGAATAAGCCAGACGTTGCACATCTACAAAGAGCTGGAGATGATTGAATTAATTTTGTTTCTGGCCAATAATATAAGGTGCATTCTGAATAACCATTTTGTTCCTTTAAATTAATAGAACTGATCCCAAACTTCTTCCAACAGACACCGATTTTGTTCTGTCTTCTCCCCTACAATAAGATTCTCCTTACAGAAGATCTCTTAAGAGACAGGCAGTACAACAGTTCCATTCTTCCTCCCCTAACACTGCAGTGTCTTGAGCTCTTGGGGTTTCCTGAGTTTGTTTATTTTCCTGAATATATTTTGTTACCTGTCTAGGTCAGTGTTTCTCAACCTTGGCAACTTGAAGACGTCTGGACTTCAATTCCCAGAATTCCCCAGCCAGCGAATGCTGGCTGGGGAATTCTGGGAGTTGAAGTCCAGACGTCGTCAAGTTGCCAAGGTTGAGAAACACTGGTCTAGGTTACACATCAATGTAGGGGAGAATGGGTTTCTTTGAGTGTAGTAACTTGCTCGGTCTGCTTTAATTGGGGCTATCTTTTCTTCTTCAATGGTCCTTGATTAGGGTGAGGTCCTTCCCCCAATTGTTTGATGCTTTTTCCAGCTTTCTGGATTTTAGTTGCAAGGGATGACATGCTCTGAGCTGTTTGCTTCCTTCTTTGACTTCTGCCTATATATTAAATAAAGGCAAGCCCCATCCTAATACCACTTAAAAGATGTAACCCAAAGTCCAGTAATCAGCACAGTACCTCCAGCAACTAGCCCAACATAAGCAGGAAAAAAGCATTAGACAAACAATCAAGTTCTTTCTAATCTATACATTTCAACATCTATTGCTAATAACAAGTAGCTAGGAAAGATCCTTTGGAGAGCCAGTTTGGTCTAGTGGTTAAGGCACCAGGCAACCAATTCAAAGTGCTCATACTGGTGGTGCTCACAGCCAAAGACCCCCAACATCCATCTTTGTTCTGGAGCTTTGTTAGGGGGGCCTTCGCCTAATCCCAGCCTTAGAATGTCTGATTCGAAGGGCCTGCCGGGTAACGCGGTGGCCTGGGGGGAGGGTAGAGAGACCAGGGACACGGAAGTGGGCCGGAACATTAAGGTAATAACAGGGAGGAGCAGATACGGTGGGGACTTTAGGGCTAGCTATTACCGGGGAAGGAGGGTTCGCTACGTCACAGAAATCCCTCCTTACGGTGTGAGAATGGGAAATGGCTGCCGAGCTTTGTCGCTCTGGCTACTGGAGAATAGAAATCGAAATATTCTTGGTGACAAGGACCTTGGACATGGTGATGGAAGGGGTCCTGCAAGAGGCCAGCATCTGGACTACCTGGAGGGGGGGCTGCCTTTGGGTGGCTCCTGGACGGCATTGCCTCCCTTGGCGGCCTCTTTACATTTTCGGGCTACAGCTGGTCGGCTGCGGCGGAGACGGCTTTGTGCGGGCAGCGACAGCCTCAGCCTCATTGCCCTGGGAGGTGTTGGACTGGTGCCGAGCGGTGCCGACGTGTCGGTTTGTGCCCTGAAGAGGGGGTGGGGAGCCCTACAGAAATGTTTGTTTGGACTGGGGGATTGGTTTCCTGCCTCTACCCCCCCACCACCACAGTTCTGCTGACCCTCCCTTCACTCTTGGCGCGGCATTTTCTCTATCTTGCCGCTGCCCTTACGGGGCTCCATGTCGCTTTACTTACTGCCTGCTGGGACTGTGACCCCGAGAACCCGGCAACTGGCCTTCGGACTGACTTTAAAGAAGAGATTGGACTGCCATTTGTCAGAAATGGTATAGGGTCTCCTGCTTGAGGGAAGAGGGTTGGACTAGATGACCTATAAGGTCCCTTCCAACTCTTTTAATCTGTTAAAACAAAATATGCTGAGAAGTTCTTACTTTGCTGCCTTTATAGATTTTAAGATTCTTGCTCTAATTAAATAATTTAAGGCAAAGTCTTATCTTACACTGTGCATAGAGTAATGTATAGAAGAATATCCCGGCACAAGAATCAATAGGATCTAAATTGCTGAGATCTACATTCTGAATCTCATACTTCAATGCGCTCTTTCAGTCTCTGGCACTATCTCTGCCAAAGTCCACTTAAGAATATGTCAATTAAAATAATGGCTCCAGCAAATTTTGGGAGCAGAGTCTCTGGCACATGTCATTCTCCTTGACATCCACACTTTTCCATGGTAATACCATCGTTTGTCCAATCAGGCTTACTGTAGATTTACTGTTTATTTATTTATATATGTACTTATTTGCTTACATGTGCATTCTATACATGGCAGGCCTGGAAATAGTTTGGGATGAAGTTAAAACAAGAATTCAAGAGCTTGATTTGCTAGATGCCAGAGCTTTTACATACCACTGTTATTTCAATTTCATCACCTCTAAACATATACTCATATATAGAGGGACGCGGTGTCTTAGTGGCTAAGACGCTGGGCTTGTCAATCAGAAAGGTCGGCAGTTCGGCAGTTCAAATCCCTAGCACTGTGTAACAAACTGAGCCCCTATTACTTGTCACAGCTTCTGTCAACCTAGCAGTTCGAAAGCACATTAAGAATGCAAGTAGAATAATAGAAACCATCTTTGGTGGGAAGGTAACAGAGTTCCGTGCACCTTCAGCATTTAGTCATGCCGCCCACATGACCATGGAGACGTCTTCAGACAGTGCTGGCTCTTTGGCTTTGAAACGGAGATGAGCACTACCCACTAGAGCCAGGAATGACAACAAATATGTGCGAGGGGAACCTTTACCTTTAAACATATATTCCAAATTTCTGTATTATCATACACTTTCACAGGGCATACACTTTTATAAAATCATCCATTTAGTAAATATTCCAGGACATTAGCTACATTTTGTATTACAGCTATTGATTTCTTAATTGGAGTTTATATACTGCCGTATTTTTCGGAGTATAATACACAACTTTTTGCCTCAAAAAAGAGGCTGAAAATCTGGATGTGTCTTATATACTGAATACAGCATTTTTTGCTTCCCGAAACCCCGACCCTTCACCAAAATGGCTGTGCATAGCCTTATAGAGGCTTTTAGAGAGTTCATGGAGGCTGGGGAGTGGAAAATGGCCCATTTTTGCCCCCCCCAGCCCCCAACAGCAGTCTGTAAGCTTCCTAAAGGCTATGCATGCAATTTTTGTGACAAAAAATGGGCCTGTTTTTTTGCTGGTTTTTGCTCCCCCCCACCCCTGCCAGGAGCACTCTGCAAGCCCCCTAAGGGCTATTCGTGCCTTTTTAAAAAAATTGGCCCATTTTCGTGAAAAACTGGACTTTTTTGGAGGTTTGCAAAGTGCAAAAACTTTTTTTTATTCCTTTCGGAAAGCTCTTTAGTTAGAGAGGTTGATGAGAATTACATTGATCAAGTGCTGTGCCAGCAGAAACAAAGTCTTGGGTGCTGCAGATTGTCAGCTATTTCCTTCCTTTCCAGCACATGGATAAACCTTGGAACATCTACCTACCTAACTACTCTCTCTCTCTCCTTACCTAGTTACTGTATTTCTCTCTCTATTTCTCTCTCTCTCTGTCCCTTTATCTACCTAATTACCTAACTACTCACTCTCTCTACCTACCTTCTGCATTTCTCTCTTTTTCTCTCTCTCTCTATCCCTCTACCTACCTACCTACTTTTTTAAAAAAAATTGCCTTTTCAAAACTTTGGTGCGTCTTATACTCTGGTGCATCTTATACTCTGAAAAATATGGTAATTAGAATTTACATCCCACCCATTTTTCTCTCTATTTCTCTTTTCTTCTTCTTTTACTTACAGTAATGAGTGTTTTTATTTTGTGCTGTATAGACATATGGACATTTTGTCCTGATATTTTATTTTACATTTGCATGGCATGGTGTCCTAGTGGTGAAGATGCTTGCTTTCCATTTGGAAGCCTGAGAGTTCAATCCTAGGTAGTGTCAGATGTTTCTCTTCTAGGTTGCAAAATAAAAATTGCTGCAAACTCTGTGTGGTGTCAAGAAGGGCATCTGGCTAGTAAACACTCAGCTCCCTCCATTTTCCCTGACTCTACTCTGAGTAAGGGATTACAGGATTGTAAAAGGGGAGATGTTTTAAGTTGCTGTAATAAATTGTATCTATCATCAATCCATCCATCCATCCATCCATCCATCCATCCATCCATCCATCCATCGCTGACCAGTACAGAAGTTTGTTAATAGCAATAGTGTTTAGACTTACAGTATATACTGCTTTACAATGCTTTACTGCCCTTTCTAAGTGGTTTACAGAGTCAGCATATTGCTCCCAACAATCTGGGTCCTCAGTTTACCAACCTCAGAAGGATGGAAAACTGAGTCAACCCTGAGCTTGGTGAGATTCGATCTGCCAAATTGCAGTCAGCTGGCAGTCAGCAGAAACAGCCTGCAGTACTGCACTCTAACCACTCCACCACGGCGGCTAAGATGGTTTTGCCATATAGAATGATTTTTTTTAAAAAAAATCACAAAATAAATAAATATTGACAGAATGAGTTGAAGGGAGATGATTTACAGGCGAAAAGGGAATGAAGAAGTGTGGTGCATCCTGTAAATCTAAACTAATTTTATCTATGCTTTCTTTTTCTCACCCAGGTGACTTCATGGACCTCTAGACAATGCTAGAAATTGTTTGTTTTTGCCTTGTTTCAAAATACAAATCACCTGATACAAATAAAGTGAGAATTACTAAGTGCATAAAGAAACAAATAAACCCACTGGCATTGTTCCCTATCTGTAAATAAATCCATCTAACTCACAATAAAATCTAGTCGCTGACAGAAGCCCTTAAGACCCTATGTTGATGCCTGTTTACTCAAATACACATTCCAATCTATTTTGTGAAATTCATTTTCAGGTAACTATTGTAGAATTTCAGCCTTAAAAGCCTATGAAGAAATGTAGGCTCTCTACTGTCCAAACTCTGGCAAAAATATATATGTTAAAAAAAACAATTTGTAAATGTAAAGCAGGCACTACTAATTCTGTTAGAATTCTGCTCATCTTTATTTCAATTAAACTCCAGACTTTGGTCCTTTAGTCCTGGCTCAAGTCAAAAGATAGAACTTTCAAGAGAAACAAGGCAAAGTGCAAGACTATATCTAATCCTTTGCAAATAAAAGTGATTTTAGTACTGGTTAAGGAGAAGATCTAAAACTGGAGATATAAAAATGCGACTTTCTTCAGCTGAGCTACCAAGCTACCTCCCTCAGGATGCCTCCTGGAACTGTTGGATTTCACCTTTCAGGATTCTCACCTCACCTGAGCATTTCAGCATCTTCAAAGGGGCCGCAAGTATGAATTATACAGAAGTAACGTATCAGTAGCTATATTGGCGGGGAAGTCTAGCAACTGAAGTCTGAAGAACCGTAATCTGAAGAACGCTGCTGTGTAAAAATCTCACATTACTTACTTCTATGTAGAGGCACCTTGATCTTCAACAGTGTGATAGAAAGAAAGGAAAAAACGGAAAAAAAACAACAAATGTTTTCTGTTGCTTTCTTCCTTCTTAACTGTAGTTGTGTAATGCAGGGCTTAACCTCACAGTATAAACCTCAACAAACCCGAACTGCCCTTTTAAAGGTGTTCTGCTAAATGGAATCCTTTTGTAATTTTCGCCTTTTCAAAATATTGATCCAAACTTCACCCCCACAGAGAATTAAATGGGAAGCAGCAAGAAAATAAGATCAGCTGTGCATGGGGCCAGATGGCCTACTAGCTTGAATTTATCTAGTTATGTGTACTTTCTTGCATTCTGTTCTTCTGTATTTGTTGTGATGGGTTCCCTAACTGGCTGCTGTGTTGTAACCTTTTGTAATCAAATTCAGGTCTTAAAAATGATTTAAAATAAAAAAAAAACCCACCTCAAAGCACCAGTTTCTTCTTCCTCCCAACCACTATGGCAATAATCATATAGTGTCATCTCATTTTTATTTGCTACTAAGTTCCCAAAGGACTCACAAACTTTGAAATATTTTTTTAAAGACTTGGAAGGCCAGCTAGAAGAAGCTGAAGAGTCTTTATATTAATCTAGGTGTTTTATGCTTCAGTAAATGATAGTGGTAGTGCACAAGGTTCAGGATGCTGTTTGACATATAAAATGAATAAATTACCTACGCTGAGATAATACATGTGGATATCCAAGGAATATTGAAACAGGAAGGAGGGGAGAGAAATAATCTTGTGTAAGTCTCATTCTTAGGCAAGCAGTATGCATATATTTAGGATTCTTGCTGCTATGAAAAAAATAAGCTACAAAGAAAGAAATTATTCAGAAAGATGACCCATCATTTGCAAGAACATAAAGGGAAAAAAGTATAAATACATTGGACAATTGTTGGTACCTATTCTACACACTAAATACTGAACACTACTTCTGTCCCCGTTTGTGCACATGAGATGTGGTATGATTGCTTCTTTGCACATTGGCAAAAAGCATTATTCTTATGACATACAGGTAGTGATTCCAAGATACATAAAATTTAGAAACGAGCTTTGTTTTTAACTTAAACTTGGAGAAAATACTTTAGTTGTGGCAATGACCCTCAAACAGAAACCATGATTAACATTGAAGTAATGTTGCCAGTTAGATACAGTAGTTAAGGATCAGGGTTGAAATTGGAAGACCATGAGTTCTAGTTCTTCCTTTAGCAGAAAGCTAGCTGGGTGACCTTGGGCCAGTCACACTGTCTCAACTCTAGGAAGGAGGCAATGGCAAACGACTTCTGAAAAACCTTGCCAAGACAACCGCAGGGACTTGTCCAGGCAGAGTCTGAGAATTGGACATGACTGAATGTAAGAAAGGGGAAAAAATACAAACAAGTCATTCCCATGCTATTGAAACTTCTCTATGGAGTCAACCAGTTTAATTTTTATATATTAGCATGTAACATACCTATAATTAATTATTAATTTCCTAAAGCCACTTCAAAATTAGACCTTTATAAAACAATACTGCTTATCCTTTTCCTGTATTATTCAAAACCTACTAAGAATCACTACAGAATCCATAAATTTATACCATCATGCCTGAGTGTAACACAGTGAAGACCCTTTCCAGTTGATGAACATGACCATTAACTTAAAATTTTAAGTTGTTTATCTTTTTAAAACGTCCAAAATCTCTAGATCACTAAACTGTTACACAAATGAGAACCTAAAACTGAGATAATCAAACTTCAACTAAAAAAATTGATACCTGAAAATGTGTGAATTTTGAGCCAAAGCAATAAGGATACCCTGTTGGAAGATCTGAAAGACCAGATTAGGAACTAAACATCATGGACAAACATCTCTCAACATCTGTTCTCTCTCTCTCTCCCTCCCTCCCTCCCTCCCTCCCTCCCTCTCCCTCTCTCGTTTGTGTCAGTGTTGACTCCTGAAACTGCCTAGACAGATCCTGCAGTTTCCATTGCAAAATTTTCAGAAGTGATTTGCCATTGTTTCTTCTGAGAGTTCAGAGTAACTGGCTCAAGCAATGAATGGTCAAGGTTACTCAGCTGGTTTCATGCTGAGTAGGAGTTAGGAGTAGACGTTAGGATGGGAGTAGAAGTTAGGATTTCCCAATTTCTGGCCTGATGCCTTTAACCATATCCCACCCTGGCTTTTCTTCCTTCTAGAATTGCTTTTGGAACTCTTGATAAAAAATAAACTTCCATTGTGTCTGGTGAACATCATTCTTTTAGAAACATTTATGTCCATTTGATTTTGAGGGGGGCTCAGATATTATTATAAATATGGTCAGGAAACAAAATAGCTAAAGAGTACTTGCATGAAATGTAACTCAGAGATTTAATATTTGACACACGCATAGCTTTAGAAGCCTTCATTACTGGGAAAAGCTATGTGTGAGAAAAAGAGATGTTTCTTGACTTTAAGACAATCAACACTGACAATTTGTTTTGGTTCCATTAAAAGGCTTTGTCTTTAAAAGCAAAAAGAGCATGATACTTTTAGTTGTAGCTGCAATCATTAAGCTTCATTGCAGTAGCCCTTCTAATAATTGCAATCATCTTTATAAAATGAATCTGTAGAATGATTCCAATCCTCTGTATTGAATTTATGCCAATGAGTCTAAAATATAGCTTTCGGGGAGAGATTATATTGCAGTGCTATTGTATCCTTCGTCCTCTTCAACAATAATATAGGAGGCAGCTACACCAAGAATGAAGCAATAATCTAGAGATGTGACAGAGACGAAGAGTGACGAAGTGTTTATGTCTTGTGGTCTCTTCAGACCTTGTCTGCATATTATGGATAAATATCCCACAAAAACTGTCAGCAAGACATGACTTCCAGAGAGTTGTTTGGAATCAAACACCCTACAGCTTTGCAAAACCAAAGTATACAGACACACTATTATAAACAGCACAACTGTAGTTGTGAACATACTGTGTTTCTCTTCTCATACAGGTATAGTTCTAAAGAACATGGAGGTAACAAATTTTATTTTCCTTGTCTCCAAGATCACCACAGATGGGGACTGCAGCCAAGAAATTAAAAAGACGCTTGCTCCTGGGGAGAAAAGCTATGGCAAATCTAGATAGCATACTAAAATCAGAGACCTCACCTTGCCAACAAAAGTACATATACTCAAGGCTATGATTTTCCCAGTTGCAATGTATGGCTGTGAAAGTTGGACCATAAGAAAGGCCAAGCATCAAAGAATTGAGGCCTTTGAACTATGGTGTTGGATAAGACTCCTGTGAGTTCCTTGGGCTGCAAGACAATCAAACTGGTCAATCCTAGAGGAGATCAACCCAGACGCCTCTTTAGAAGGCGAAATCCTGAAGATGAAACTCAAATACTTTGGCCACCCAATGAGAAGGAAGGACTCACTGGAGAAGAGCCTAATGCTGGGAAAGATTGAGGGCAAAAGAAGAAGGGGATGACAGAGAATGAGGTGGCTGGATGGAGTCACTGAAGCAGTAGGCATGAGCTTAAATGGACTCCAGAGGATGGTAGAGGACAGAAAGGCCTGGTGGAATGTTGTCCATGGGGTCACAATGGGTTGGACACGATTTCGCAATTAACAACAACAACAACACTATTATTATTAAAATTAATAAAAAAATATTTCTATCATCATTGATGGTACAGATCTTAACTTTGCATTTAAAGCAATCCTTTCCCCCAAAACTGATTCTTTAAAGTGAAAATAATCTATTATCAGTATTTGCAGCCAATCTGAAACAAACCTCTGGCCTAAAAGGTAAATTATTTGGGAAAATTTCCTTTCAGATAAACACAGTGAATATATTAGAGTAAGCTCAAAGAGGAAAAAGAAAACATGAGGAATATTCAAGAGATGTTTAAAGTAAAATCGGATTATCTCCCTCTTTTCTGCCCTGACACAGAGAATTTTATCAACCATCTTAAACTCACTTATTTTCATGACAGCAATTGGAAGCCTGGACGGGGTACAAATAACAAATAGGCATTTTATCTGATATCTGAAAACAAAAGATCTACGACAGCCATAGGAGGAAAAAGATAGATTGAATGGTCACTTGTTACACCCTCTTGGGGATATATATTGGAGCAGAAGCCCTACTTTAGGTTATTTAAACCTATGTGACATGAGTGTGTATTCTCCAGGCAGTCAGCTTGTAAACAATCCATGACAAATAACAATACCACCATGAGACAAGGGAAATGACACCGTCCATAAAACAAAGGGTACATTTGCCTTAAACCAATGATAGCTCAGATGTACAATAGCTACATGTAAAGATAGGCAGCCTATACATTTTTTCAAGGGATCAAGCATTTTCCTATGTCAGAGTTTGTTGCAGAAATCACATCCAGAAAGCACACACAGATAACTGATTCAGTAGGATTCATTAACTTCTTTATATACATAATAACACATGAATAAATGTACAATACCAATAGCAGATTCTTCCAACGCGGTAGAGAGGAGACATTGTTTCAGTTCAGAGTTCAGAGCTTAATACAGACAGAAGAGAACCTCCTCTATACAGGGCAGGTAAGCTAAGCCTAAGCCACGCCCAGGCACCTAGCTGTCTCCAGCAAATACTGTTTCAGTTTCTAAACAGCCCTCATTGGTTGACTTACCTTATTTTTCGGACTATAAGATGCAATGGAGTATAAGATGCACCAAGATTTTTAAGAGGCAAATTAAAAAAAAAGTTTTTGCACTCTGCAGGCCTCCAAATCCCTCTGCACATCTCATTTTTTTTGTGAAAAATGGGGCATGCAGAGAGTTTGAGAGGCCTATAAAGTGTTCCTATGGGCTTGGGGGGGGGGCAAAAATGAGAAAAAATGACCCATTATTTGCAAAAATCAGGGCATGCATAGGCTTTGGGGGGCTTTTAGAGTGCTCCTGGGGACTGGGGGGAGGATGAACAAAAACAGCCCATTTTTTACTCATTTTTGCCCTCCCCAGCCCCCAGGAGCACTTTGCAGGCCTCCCAAGTTCTTTGCACATCCATTGTGTGAAAGGTGTGGGGCTTCACAAGGCCAAAAATGCTGTATTCAGTGTATAAGACACACCCAGATTTTCACCCTCTTTTTTGGGGGAAAAAGATTTGTTTTATACTCTGAAAAATATGGTAGTTGCTATGCCTATTCATTGGCTGACCTTGTTGCCATGCCATGTTCCAGTCAGTTCCCAATGGCTGACCAGTTGCTATGTCCTATTCCAGTTCATGAATATTCTGACATACTATTCCAAGGAAAGTTCCATCTTGTTTGGATGCTTCTCTACAGAAGGCAAAATGGGGAGCTCTCTTTTTCTACACAGGGGAGAGAGGAAGAAACAACAAACCAAGCCTGGCAGCATCTTTCCACTGAGCAAAAACAAATTCTCCAGTATAAATGTGCCACCAGATACAACTTAAATAAGTCATCCATTCTGAAAAAAAAAATAGCTGAGATTATAAACTGAGAAAGCTCAGTTAACATGAGCACCTGGAGTTGTTTGATGTGATAAGAAATTATAATATTATTTTTCCATTTTAAATTAAACCGGTAATGAACAGGAGAAAGATATTTTGGTTTTTTTTGCTTTTTATTTTGTTATATAAACATAACATCTTTGCAATACATTATACTTCTTTTACATATATATCCATTGTGTTTCCTTTCTCTGTACATGTAAACTATATCTGTATACATATTTTGTTTCATATATCTTTTCTATCAGTTCCATATATAACAATCTTTATATACATTTAAGTCATCTTATGTCTCTTGCTTCCTATAATTTTGGTCTACACTCTATTTTGTATTTCCACCTCTTATTCATTCTCTGGTTTTGTATTTGTTTTGTAGCTTCTTGATCTTCTTATTCTCTTTATTGTTTTCCTACTTTTTCTCCCTCTTTCCTCTAGCCATTTATACCATAAGTCCCATACTGAGGGAGATATTTTGAAGCTGACTTTTAACTGTACAATGCAACACTTCCAGTTTTGAAATGGTATACTTAACTGAAATAAAGAAAGAGAGAGAAAGAGAGAAGGAAGGAAGGTAGGAAGGAAGGGGAGAGAAAGAAAGAAAGATAGAGAGAAAGAGAGAGAGAGAGGGAAAGATAGATAAAAAAGAAGGAAGAGAAGGAAGAAAGGAAGGAAGAGTAAAGTTTGCTTTAGTGGTTAAGGCACCAGGGTAGCAAGCAGGAGAGTGTGAATTCTAGTTCCACCTTAGGCATGAAGACCAGCTGGGTGCCCTTGGGCCAGTCAGTCTCCTCTGTCCTACAGAGTTGTTATTGTAGGGGAAAATTGGAGAAGGAGGGAGGAGGAAAAAAGGGGATCAATTCTTTATCTTTTTCTTTGCAATTTTCCAACTAAAATTGTCCCTCCACATGCTAGACATCCCCAAAACTTATATTTTCATTAACCCGTTTTGGGGGGAATGAGATGAAGCATATAAATGGGGATAAGACATTTTCACCATGTGCTTTCCCACAAATAGCCCTATTCTATTTTGTTCAGGAATCAGAGTAACAAAAGATACAAATAGAGGGATAACAATGATCAAGAATTAGAATGAAAACCTGTAAAGAAAGATTGAAAACTGGATATGTTTAGCTCTGGGGGGAAAAAACCAGCTAATTGATTAAATATCTAAAACACCAACTCACAGAAAAAAAATCCAAGACCTATTATCTCTTATTCCAGAATGCTCGGTCTGCAACACTGAAACTAAGTTATAGGAATTCTAGTTGAAAGTTATAAAACTTTCTTGAAAGTAAGTTGTGGTTGACAGTAGAACCAAGGTCTCAGAGATGTGGTGGCCTCCATTTATTGGTATGTTTAAGCTCTAGATAGGCAGCTGTTGTCTGAAATTGTTTACCCAGAGGAATGGCCAGTTCCAAGTCTTTTTCTGTTCAGTGGTAACGAAACACAGAAAAGCATGACTTTTTAAATAATGAATAGTTTTGGATTCAATAATGAGACTGCAGCTGTAGGGCTACTAAAATCTGAAAAGTCAGAGCCAAAAGGAACTCTAGAGTCAGGTTTTCAGCTGACAACATCTACCCTGTACAAACCCCATTTTTAATAAGTTCTATGAGAACCTAATAAAAACATTCATAGTTTTATTACCCAAAACATTAGTTCTGTAGTGGAAATAATATTTATCCTAGATTACTCATGCTAATAGGGACGCAATGGCTTAGTGGCGAAGACACTGAGCTTTTCAATCAGAAAGATCGGTAGTTCAGCGGTTTGAATCCCTAGTGCAAAATAACAGAGTGAGCTTCTGTTACTTGTCCCAGCTTTTGCCAACTTGGCAGTTCAAAAGCATGTAAAACGGCAAGTAGAAAAATAGGAACCACCTTTGGTGGGAAGGTAACAGTATTCTGTGCGCCTTTGACATTTAGTCATGCTGGCCACATGACCACGGAGACGTCTTCAGACAGTGCTGGCTCTTCGGCTTTGAAACGGAGATGAACATTGCCTCTTAGAGTCGGGAACAACTAGCACATACGTGCAAGAGGAACATTTATCTATTCATGCTAATAGATAACCTTTTTTATTTAATGAAGTTCATAATCTAATACCAGACATCAGATGGCTGACTGTTCATACATAGTGATTGCCAGTGGTGATTCATATATTTGTTGTCCCATTTTAGTAATGAACAACAGCAATAATGATATCAGAGAGAAAGAGGTGTAGGTAATCCTGGTTCAATGACCAGAATTGGGACCAGCCACGTGGTCATTTTGCAAAGCAGTTGTATAGGGAAGCATCATGATTTTATGATCTGACTTCAGCTTTACAGGTCTGTGAATATTTTCAATATGAAAACTGGTCATAAAGTTACTTTTCCATCACTATTGTGAATGGCCACTAAATTAGATAGTTGCTAAAGAAATATTACTTGTATTGTATCTATGAACTCTATCATATCAAGTGAAACATGACTAGTTTTGTACGGGGGTATCCAGAGAAGCATCATCTCAATAGCATCATCTGCCTAAAATTGTCCTTAAATTTAAAAATGTAAAAACGATGTGCCTAATGTATGGGAAGAAATACATTTTGTTTATTTGTAAAACGTATTAGCCACCCATCAAATGTTAAAAGACATATGATGGTGCTAGAGCCGGGATAGCGATCTGTGCCACAGTTGGCACTCAGAGCCATTTCTGAGGGCACATGAGGCATTGCCCTGTCAGCTCCAGAGCACATACGCATGCTGGCCAGCTGATTTTCAGCCGTTTTTCACCCTGAAGCCTCCAGAGGGTGAAAAACTACCCAACGTGCACACCGGACGTTTTGGGAACAGACTTCCAGTTTGCATGTTGGACTGTTTTTCGCCCTCCAGAGGCTTCAGGGAAGCCTCCTGAAGCCTTCAGAGGTAGAAAAACAGTCCAACAGACAACCTGGAAGTTCATTCCCAAATTTCCGGTTTGTGTGTTGGGCCATTTTTCACTCTCCCCAGGCTCCTAGAAAGCCTATGGAGGGTGAACAATGGCCCTATCGGGCCCACCAGAAATCAGAAAACGGGCCATTTCCGGCCTCTGGAGGGCCTCCGAGGAGTCAGAGGAGGCTGTTTTTGCCCTCCTCAAGCTCCAAGAAAGCCATGCACCAGTGGTGGGTTGCAGGTGGTACGCCCCGGTACGGGCGTACCAGAGCCAGCGCGGAGCACCGGATACCATTCTGGTACAGTGCTCCAGAGGGCCCACCCGCACTCCCAAGATCCTTACCTGTCTTTTAAGTCTTCTGTGCTTCCACGCATATGCACTGCGCGTACAGCACCTGCACAACGCTCCCCTGAGCAGCTGGAGCATCACAGAGGCTTGCGGAGGTGCTAAGATGCATGCACACCAGTTGGAACTGAATCTGGAACCCACCACTGCTGTGCATGCATTCATGGAGAAGCGGGCGGGGGGAATTAAATTATGTGGATGGGCACGCGAACATGCGCACGCATGCTTTTGGCACCCGAGGTGAAAAAGGTTCACCATCACTGTGCCAGAGCATATCTGGGTTGTACAACTTACAGTTGTAAGAAAGCTTTTTCAATTCCCACCTCTCAAATTTCCTTTCCTTTCATGCTGCTGGCTTGAAAAGTTAATGGAGATTCTTAGTAAACCAGTCATCATAGTTGTCCCAAAGCTGCTTTTTCAAAAGGCAACTGGACTTTGTTTTTCCATGAAGATGTTTCGCTTCTCATCCCAGAATATATCCAAGTATATACAACCTGGGATGTATATACTGAATTTTTAGGTCTATAAGATGCACTGAAGTATAAGATGCACCTAGATTTCGAAGAGGAAAAACAAGAAAAAATAGTTTTTGTCCTCCACGCATCCAGTTTTTGCGCTCCCCGCCCTCCAGGATCTCTCTGCAGGCCTCCCAAATCCTCTGCATGTCTCATTTTTGTGAAAAATGGGCCTGTTTTCATGAAACCCCCCCATGCACCCTGTTTTTGCCCTCCCCAGCCTCCAGGAGCACTCTGCCGGCCTCCCAAACCCTCTGGGTGTCCCATTTTTGCCAAAAATGGGTCCATTCCTACCAAAAATGGGATATGCAGGTACAGTAACTGTGTGTGTTTCGGGAAGTCAAAAACAGGGCCATATTCATTGTATAAAATGCACAGACATTTCCACCCACTTGTTTTGAGCGAAGAAAGTGCATTTTACAGTATGAAAAATACTGTAGGTGTGATGTAGGAGATGGCCAGACTGAAGGACAGGGTCAAATGTATCATCAATTTGCGGGCTCTAAACCCCCTTAAGAAATTTAAGTTCAGCTCTCCTTGAATTCTATTGAGTCTTACCAATTTGCCTGGTTCATCAGTAGTTCAGATTTCATGTATCGATAAATAAATGAAATAAACTTATAGAACTTTGTGAACTGCTTTATAACTTCTTGCACTTGTCTGTCTGTCTGTTATCAAATGTTAATAAATATTTTATATAGAATCAAACTCTGGAAAGAGTTTGAAAGGTCTATAAATGTCATGGCTTTGTTTTGAAAACTCCCAGGGAGAGTAAGGGTCATTGAATTGAGGAGTTTTTTTAAAAAAAAAATCTTAAATGTTTTCATATAAGACACATGTTGATTAACCCACCAGTATGGGGTTTCAGAAAGAAATTTTGACTTTGGAATAGAAGCTGTGCATAGTTTGTGAAGTAATAAAAAAGCAATTTTCTCATTTTATTCTTTTGTTTTCTTCAAGTTTCCTAATGGTTCTGATGAATTTGCTTCTATCTTCCAAAGCTAATTAATCCTTGTGCTTTCATTAGATGGTATTGACACTCAAAGAGAGCACAAATCACCCGATCAATTTAGTGATTCGGACTTTATTAACTGCAGAATAATCAAGGTTATAATTAGAATTCCTTTTTTTAAAAAAAAGGTAATAAGCACATTATTAGATCTCTTTCCATCCAGAATGACCTGTTGTGAATTTCTTCTTGCAAATAGTGAAGATTAAATCTTGTGTAACAAACAATTTTATGTTTTTCCCCATTTCTTCTCCCCTCCTGTTCAAAGTCATTTTCTTACCCACATTCTACTTCATACAGTGGAGATATTCATCCCTTTCTCATAAGAAATGTTAAACATTTCTTTCTCTTCATTACCTTCCAAATTGTTAAGCTTTCTCTTGCCATAGAGTCATTACATAATTATTAACGTGGATTAAAAATGCCATGTTATATGGCCTTTTGTACATTTAAATTACTGTATTGTGAGTTTATTTGTTTGTTCATTACATTTTTTTGCCCTGAAGCTATTTCTTCAGCGGCTTGTACACAATCTCCTTATAGCAAAGCAATAGCACTTAGACTTATATACTACTTTACAGTGCTTTACAGCCCTCTCTAAGCAGTTTACCAAGTCAGTCTACTGCTCCCAACAATTTGGGTCCTCATTTTACCTACCTCGGAAGAATGGAAGGCTGATTCAACCTTGAGCCTGGTAAGATTTGAACTACCAAATTGCAGGCAGCCAGCAGGCAGCAGAAGTAACTTGCAGTACTGCACTTTAACCACTGTACCACCATGGCTCCTTAATTGTATATTAGAGTCAAATAAGTCCAATAAAGAAAGATTAAAGCAAAACCATCAAAATATATACACACACACAAGTAACTGTGGTATCTTAAATGACCAGGATCTATGTTATTTGACACACAAGCAAAGATTTATTGATGATAACGAAAAATTAGAAGGAATACGGTAGTGCTTTTTCAGACTAACATATTTTGTTAAAGGCCATAAATCTTTGTGAGCTATAGTTCACTTGTTCAGATGCATCATTTAGTCACTTCATTCATCTAATGAAGTAAACTACAAGTCACTAAACCTTTAGTACAATTTGTTACACAGAATATGTCTTCTGATTTTGATTGTTGCAAGAATCCAATGTTTCATCAAGGGAAAATACTGCAAAAAACCTGAGATTGATGGATGGGCTTATACTAAGATTTCAGTGTTGGCTTTAGATATTTTTATAATATAGATGGCATTCCTACCCATTCCATATAGAGAATGCAATTGGATTTGTGGCTAACTATACTTCACAATGAATGAAACAAACCATCTGAACAAGACTAGTCTAGTTAAGAGTAGCTCAATCTCTTTCCACTCAGTTGCACATTTTGTTATTGAATAAAACTCCAATTGTCATACACAAGTCATTCTATCATCTGAAAAATAAACAAACAGAACTCACTAATTTATCTGCTTTCCATTATAAATTATAAGAAGGTAAGTTAGACTGGGGTATCTCTGAATTGACTATGATGGATCAGGGTATAATCCAGGGTATGATTATAGTATGAGCAGATCTGGAACCCTAATTAGACAGATAGTGCCATGCATTCGAGCCATGGTGACGCAGTCTTAGCTGTCATGTTGGAGTGGTTAGAGTGCAGTACTGCAGGCTGCTTCTGCTGACTGCCAGCTGACTGCAATTTGGCAGATCGAATCTCACCAGGCTCAAGGTTGACTCAGCATTCTATCCTTCTGAGGTTGGTAAAATGAGGACCCAGATAGTTGGGGCAATATGCTGACTCTGTAAACTGCTTAGAAAGGGCTGAAAACACTGTAAAGTGGTATATAAGTTTAAGTGTGATTGCTATTAGTCATTCAGCAATGTATGCATCAAAATAACCCCTAAATTCTCTTAGAAAACAATAAATAAATCCTCAGTCATGAGAAACATTCTGGGTTGTTTTTTTTGTGTGTGTGTGACTGGTTTAAGATTTGGACTAAAGCTCTATGTGACATCAATAATGTCAGATTGAGGTGTTTGATAGAAGCTGCTCATTGTAAGACATGACATAAAAAGAATTACAGACAAGAGAGAATGACTAGAGATGTGTGTTGACTTACAAACAGACCTCCGGATTGAAATATTGTTTTAAAAAGTGTGGGGAGGGGGAAGGTGAAACTGTCAGCTAAAAGTTCTGAGCAATTGCTAACTGGTTATTTGAAGCTTAGTTTAGATCACAAAAGAATATTTGAGGATAGTCCCATCTATTTAAAAATAATAGCAACTCAGGATATGGCTGGAAAAAGAAAATAGTTCATAGAAGGAAAATGATGGATATGCACACAAGCAAACATACATTTCTTTCAATTGTACTAAAGAGGGTAATTTTAATAATTGTTTTAAAGTTATGGGTCTTTTGAGAGTAGCAATTAAGATTGCTTGGAACTTGGTGAAGTAAGCTCTAAAAAAACACCTTCAAGAACAGCATAGCAGAATACCTGTTAACTCAAATAATCTTAAAACTTAACTCAAATAAAAGTACAAACTAGAAGAAAATAATCAGCAGTATATATCTGACATTGACTTTTGTCTCTAATAACTATTTTCCCATCAAGATCTGCCACGATTGCTTCCTATGAAGGATGGAGGAAAGATTAGGTGATTCAGCATTTGAATACAAAAAAAAAAGTTACATTTTCTAGACTAAGCTAAATTCAAAAACCCTCGGGAATTCTTGGAAGCTGATATTCAGCCATCAGTAGGCAGATGAAAATGAACTCTATTTACACACCATTCAAAAGAAGCAATAACAAAAATTAAAATGGAACCAAAAGTCCACATTCTTTCCAGCAAACAAGTATCCAGATAAGCAGGGATTAACACCAGACAAACAAACAGAAAACAATACCTGAATCAATGAACTACCAAGGATAAAATTACATACTGAAAGTAGCAGGGCAAGTGACTGTATATAAATAGTGAGCAAACCGCACACTCACTAGCACTGATGATGTTACCTAGTTGAGTAATGAAATGTTGGCAAGCAAAAAATTAAACTCAATCAACAGAGCACCAAGGACTCCACAGGTATATTTCTTTCTCCTGTATCTTTTCATGCCTATGCAGCATGATCTACATGGGAAAAGGGTGAGATTTATCCTCTCTCTCTCTCTCCCTCCCTCCTCCCCATATCTTTGGAGTTCCTAAGCTAACTTGAATATAACTTCAGAAAGTTCACCTTTTTTATCAAAAAGCAATTTTTTAAAAGTACTACAGATAATCCTTGATGTATCACCACAATTGAGCCCATATAATTTTAACATCATCCTTTTCAACTATTTCCTCAATGTTGTACAGACTTTAGTTGGTTAAATAATGTGTTCTATAGAATTTTTTAAAACATACTCTTTGAATAATTGCAAATGCATATGCATAAATGTAGAGGGAAAACGAACATATCTATTTTTCCATAAATGGATCTGATCATTATCCTTTTATGTGACATTCAACACTGTCTATTTCTGAAGATAGGATAGAGATGATTTAAAATACTTATTTTAAGGAAATATTCCTTTATGCATTCTGTTTCTGGATATCTCAGTGTTGTATTTGGATTCTGTCCTTTGCTGTCTGTCACTGATTGATAAAAGGAGAAACAAAGGAAGGAAGGAAGGAAGGAAGGAAGGAATGGAGGAAGGGAGGGAGGGAGAGAAAGAAGAAAGGAAGGAAAGGAAGGAAGGAAGAAAGAAAGAAAGAAAGAAAGAAAGACAGGCAGGCAGGCAGGCAGGCAGGCAGGCAGGCAGGCAGGCAGGCAGGCAGGCAGGCAGACAGACCTTTCAGGGGGGGGGGGGAGCATCAAAATAGGTGGATTCATTTCAGATTTGGATTGGACTTTTCCTGTAAATGATCTGAGTAAACACATATATTTTCTGCCCTACCAAAAGTGTTTGCCAAACTCTTAATGCATCTGAGCCTTTTTGCTTTTGTAAACTGATCTAAAGCCAATTTGTCAATATGTGAATTCAGGATTTATGTGCCTCAGGATAATATCTAACCTGGGATAAAAATGTGGCATGTTGGCATGGATTTTTTAATTGCACTCAGGGGGGTATTATATTCGGGGAAGAAGGAAAAGGAGACTTGCTTTACAGAGTTTGAGCTTCTCATTTTGTGCTCAAAACTCTCAATTTTAGGTGAGAACATTTACTTTTTCAGCATTTTAAAGAAGAGTTAATCTAAGCTCTTATGCTGAGGAAATATGTAAAAGGGTAACTCATTGATAAAGTTTGTCAAACCAAGAATTGAATTTTTCAATTAAAATCTGAAAGTTTGTGTTTCACCTCTAAATAAACATTAAAAATGTTTTTTTTTTCAAAATGCTTCATCAGGTCTCTTCATTCATCTGTCTGTATATATGTTGGTAGATGTGCCTGAGTATGTATATGTATATCTCCATAGAAATAGGAATCTACTACATTAAAAAGGATCCAAGGTGAAACTATGCAGAGGCCTCAGCAGAGGTGGGTTCCTACTGGTTCGCACCAGTTCGGTAGAACCGGTTGGTCAAATCTCCCGAACCATTGAGAGGAGGTTCCACCGGTGGACCCGGAAGTAAGTTCCGGAATGCCTGTAGAGGAGAAGGAAAGGATGACATTGACTAGTGAAATATGTAGTGGTCCATGCATATTCTATATAATCCCCCATTAGTGTATATGGGTTACAGTGAGTTTTTTCAGAATAATAAAAAATAAATAAATTGTAAAGGAAATCTCACTAAGCCTATATCTATCCCAAAAGATGTAAAGGAAAGCTACAGTCTAGCAAATAAAACTGTAAATATAGTACCCCACCCACAACTCTTTAAAGTAGATATTTCATGAATCCAGGAAAAAGGTGCCGCTGCTTTAAAAAGTACCAAGTAGATGCTGTGGGCTTTACATTCCTATATTCAAAAACACTGCATAGCTCTAACAAACATTATTATTTAATGAATTTAAGTTGTTGCCACTGGTTTGAAGTTAAATTAAGATATATGGATGCCTCTTTCTGTGTAATTTATACCTCTATCTTGACTGGGAATGCTGACATCATCTTGGCCACTCCTACCTGGTCACATGGCTGGCAAGCCACTCCCACCCAGTCACATGGCTGGCAAGCCACTCCCACAAAGCAGGCCACACCCATAGAGTAGGTTCCAAAAAAATTTGAAACCCACCACTGGGCCTTAGTGACAGTTCAACACATAGTGGCAGAATGTAAGATTAGGCATGAACAGCAAACACTGAAATTTGTTAGCATTGTGTAGAGAAAACTCTGCAATGTGTATGATCTAAGATCCTCCCAAATCCAGATAGGAGATAGCATAGAAAATCATAGAAAATAAGTGGGCTAAGATACAATAGATTTTTCAGATCCAGACAGACATGCATTATCCAATCAGCCAGACAACATGATAGTAGAAGGGACCAGAGGACAGTGTAGTGATAGATGTAATGGTGCCAAGCGACAGCAAGATCAGGAAAAAAGACTATAAGAAGCTGGACAAGTATAATGGCCTTCAGGCAGAAGTTAAGAATATGGAGAAACTAAAGGCCAATGTAGTTCCAGTGGTGGATGGTAAGAGCACCCAGGACTGTGATCCTAAGCTAGGAGAGTGACACCCACCCACACATAAACATTTCAGTTTCAATTTTCAATCATGGCAATGCCAAAACAATGCTATAAGCATCATGACCTCACAATAAAAGCCTGCTCTTTAACCCTTGCGTTGAGGTATTGCATAAAAATACACAAGGAGCAGAGTTTGTGCTGAAATGTTTTAATATATGAATTGTCATTTCTGTAGATGATAATAGATCTAACCATCAGCAGGACTTATTTGTTAAATTGAGGACAAGCTAATCATGGCTTGGAAAATGAAAAACACTCTCTTTAAGAAACAAGAACAGTCTGCAGAGAAAATGTGGCATTCTAAATCAACTGTAACAATTAAAATTAGGATTCAAAGAGAAAAAAAATCTGCTATAAAGGTAAAGGTTCCCCTAGCACATATGTACTAGTTGTTCCTGACTCTAGGGGTGGTGGTGCTCATCTCCATGACAAAGGTGAATAGCCAGCGCTGTCCAAACATGTCTCCATGGTCATGTGGCCAGCATCACTAAACACTGAAGGTGTTTAGCACAGAATGCTGTTACCTTCCCACCAAAGGTGGTTCCAATTTTTCTACTTGCATTTTGACATGCTTTCGAACTGCTAGGTTGGCAGAAGCTGGGACAAGTAACGGGAGCACACTCCGTTACACGGCGCTAGGGATTCAAACCACCAACTGCTGGCCTTTCTGATGGACAAGCTCAGCATCTTAACCACTGAGCCACCACGTCCCATAAAACTGTATGTGGGAGAAAAAATTCTGTACACATAATTTGTTCCACCAGATGAGCCTATCCTGCCCCAAAGTCTTCCTTTTCCTCTTCTCATTAACTGTGAAAGCCCTTTCTGCAAATGGCCAAATCTGACTGACTACAAATGCAGCTTTGTATTGAGCTGCCTGATCCTATGTATACAGTCTCTTGAAGTCTGTATCTCTTAAATTCCACCACTGACATTATCAGGAGCATCTAGATTAAAGGATTGGAAGGATATCTCCAGCTCTATTTCAGCAGTTCTGATCTATGTGAAAGGCAGTGATTGATTGTTAATTGTTGCATGGATGACCTGCTTTTCCTCTGAAAGTCAAGACAGCACATTGTCACTGTGCATAGAACAACCTTGTGAGGTTCTTTAGGCTGCCTACCTGAAGTCACTCAGAAAATAAAATGCCTTGAACCTGAGTGTCCTAAGTCCCAGTCCAATAAGATAATCAGTATGCTATCTAAAAGGAACATTGCCAGAATGGATTAAGTGTACATTTCAACCAAGTTCTGGAAATGTTTGAATATCATCAAGCATCCAATGCCAACTTGGCATCAATGAGAGGTCTCAGAGCATTGGTTGCTATCCTGGAAAGCCATCACATCTCCTGGAATATAATTACCGTGGGGAGAATGTCTGCCAGGGATCGTGTTATACTTTAATGAGAATGTCCTCAAAGAAAGCACTGTGCCCCTGCAGTGTCTTCTCTGGAGAATTACTTCATTGTACATTCAATACATCTGACAACCTGTGACAGGTACAGTTCTGTTTCCATATGGCCCACCAAGGAGTGGGAGGAGGGAGGAAAAATTTCTTGCCTCCTGACATCACTCTACCAAGGCAAACATCAAAAAAAGAAAAAGAAAAGAAAAATGAGAAGTCTTTGCAGGAAGACATTCCGTGACCTTGTTGAAATAATAGTGTACTGTCATGGCATATTTATCCTACACCAAACAACCAAGTAGGGATGTTGAAGGATAAATATGGTCATTGTTGCCATAAACATTGCAAATGTGTCACACAAAAGTGTTTCCCACATCACGGATGGCAATCACTGTCATGAATCCTGTAGGTAAAGGGATGATTAACTTCTTGTGTATTTGGCTCGTCATTGAATCCAACTAGACAAACCATGAATCTTGTTGCTTAGAGCAAAAAAAATATCTTGCTTCAGCACTAGGGGTGGCTTTTAATTCTTATCCAGGGCTGCCATTTTCCTAACAAATGGAGAGTCACTTTATTATTATTTTTCCAGTCTTTGTCCTGGCAGTAAAAATTTATGTTATAAGAGGATTTGAATAGGAAGATGAGTTTTTTTTAAAAAAAAAAACAATATAAATTCTATAAATTCTCTTTGTGTCTACCCTAAGTTCAAAGGCAACAACTGCCAAGTAAGTTACAGTGAGTTTGTTTGTGTTGTTGTTCTGCCTTTAGCTTATCCATGGAATTATTTTTTTGCAAAACATCTTCATATATCAGCAACATAAGATATAGTTGCATGCATTACATAGTGTGCACCATCACCATATGGTGATATTCATTCTCCCATTTGTTGATTCTGATCTAAATCCCTCCACTGATGCACTGATACATCACTTATACATTCCATAAGTAGTAATTTTCCATTTCATAAATTTAAAATTTAAATTTATTATGAAATTAATTAAAACAAGCCAACAGCTCTGTGACTATTTGTAATAAATCTGTATTTTTTTAAAAAACTATGGTAGGTTTCCTCTCTGGTTTATGATTCTACCCTTAAATGATTTTCTATAGTTGGAAAAT
This sequence comes from Thamnophis sirtalis, assembly GCF_051295495.1. Lineage (NCBI taxonomy): Eukaryota > Metazoa > Chordata > Lepidosauria > Squamata > Natricidae > Thamnophis > Thamnophis sirtalis. Next base: position 119,039,953 of record NW_028261382.1, read on the forward strand.
ATATTGCATTAAATATATAAATCATTTATTAAATGAACTAATAGGGCCACCCAACGCAAACTCTACAACTCCAGGCAGTGTACAATAAGGAGATAAGCAATTCCATGTACAATTCAACCAAATGTTAATAAGGTTGCAGGGACCCCACAACCCTCCTCTCCATTTTGATGGAGAAAGGTTCTTGCACTTTTTAAAAGCAGGTATCAAAAATGCAGGAATGCAATGCATGTTTCTTGCTCATCTTTTGAAACCATATCAGTATTCATCATTGTGCTTTCTCAAGGTGAATATTTCACAAATAAGTAAACATCACATGGCAGCAGAAGATAGCTAAAAAGGGTAAATGCTATTCTTCTTTTGGTCCAAGAATATCAGTAAATTGATTTTCCCCCATTTACTGAATGATAGCCAGTCATTCTGGCTATTAAGGGGTGGGGGGGCTTAATAGTTTTCAAACTTTCCATTTGCTTACTATTCAGAATGATAAGGAACCAGGGCTATTTATTTGGTTTGATTTTTTTGGGGGGGGGGGGAGTGGAAATGGCAGTGAGGAAGTGAGATTTTATTGATTGTCTGATTGTAGCAGCAATCCAGAAAGCATTTTTTTTAACAAACAAGAAAGTTAAAATCAGTTTTTGAAGACTCTGAGCTAGTTTGAAAGCAGTTCTAGATTATGATGTTTCCATGAAACCAGCAGTGACACAGATCTGAACTATTTTATTTCCTTTTCCATTGAAGTGCAGTTGAAAGCACTGCCAGACAAGTTTTCAGCCGGGAAATTGTGAGCATCCGAGACCTACCTATATTGAAAAAAGTTAAGGAATTCCTGGAAGCCTTGTATTCTAACAACTCAGCCATCAGTGGGCACATAGAGAAATAAACTACATTTATACAACCATTCAAAAGAGACAATAAAAAAGCTAAGAAGAAAACAAAAAGACTAGAACACATTGTCTCCAGCAGCCAACACTCAGAGATTAACACCAGGCAAACAATCAAGCCTAAAACAATACCTTAATCAAGGAACTTCCAGGGAGAAAATCACAGTGACCAGCACTGTATATAAACAGGAAGAAAATAACATACTCCTTAGCACTAATGATAGTACTTAGTTGGGAAATGAAACATTTGCAAGCAAACAACCAAACTCAGCCAACACCAAGCATTCCATTGCCAAACAATTTTAATGTTATGGCTCTAACTCCTTGTTCCTTGAGAAGAAATGCAGCTTTGTTTAACCAGACCAGCCTATCCTGCCCCAAATTCTTCCTTTTCCTCCTCTCATCGACTGTGAAAGCCAAAGTCTTAGCTACTAAGATTCAGCTCCTCTTAGGAAAAAACTCTAACTTGACAGTCTTGCTACCAGTAAGCTGACAGAAAAGGAACAAGGGTGAAAGTATCATGTTTTTTGCTAATCTCAACCTTCCGTTCAGGATGGCATGATGTGTATGCAAACCACAGGGTGCTAGTATAGTGCTAGTATAGAGCTAGTGTAGTTCCTGCTAGTGTAGTCCCGCTAGTATAGTTCCTCTTCCTTGTGTGCAGAATGTAGGTTTCTTCTTGGACTTGGAGTAAGATAGCATTTTTTCTTTCTCAGTATTTCAAGTTGGGTTTGTGAAATCATAAAGTAGATAAGTATGTTAGAAGTCATGTGATCCATCATCCTACCCTGTGTTCACTGTAGTATTCAGAAAAAGCATCTATGATTCATGACTATCCATCTGCCAAAGTATTTGAAGTCTGCAAGCAAAGGAGAACTTATGTTGTAGGTTGTTTTATTGGCTGACAGCTCATATAGCCAGGAAGTTCACTTCTGAACCTATTTCCTTGTACATTCAATCCATTGGTTCTGGACCTTTCCTCTACAACAGCTCAAATTAAACCTCTTTCCACTTTTATGTGACAATCTTCAGCTATTTGAAGACTGCTTTGATATTGCCTTCAGTTCTGTTTTATTCAGATTAAAAAAATTAACTGTTGCTCAAAGGACCTTAGTTTCCAGATTGCTCACCAACCCTCCTTTTGTTAATATTTCTCACTGACGTTTTCAATTGTGATGCCATTATTTTTTTTAGCAAAAATAAGGCCATCCATCTTGAAGCAAAACTCTGAGAGACCATCAGTAATAATAAAACCATAAAAACCCCATTAAAAATATAAAACAAAACATTGGTGCCTTATTTATTCCCCAAGGGGTGCCTCAACAACCAACATTCCAACTGTGTCATGGTGCCTGGAAGAAAGGTCTGAATGATCTTTCAGAAAGCTAAAAGGATTGCACCTGTCAGATCATTGGGGGAATGGTATTCAACAAGGTAAAAGCTGCACAAAAATAGCATGCTTCAGAAGACACAACAAACACAATTTCAGAGAAGGGAACTAAAGCATGCCTACTGTCAGGTGCTGAAGGGTTAATGAAACCAGCCAAACAGAGACGGTTTTGAAAATGCTGTTTATATTCCTCCGGCACGAACTGACCAACAAAGCGCTAAGGCAATGAATAAATTGCCAGAGCTGACATCCGGTGCTCCCCACCACCTTTTATAGTAACTTTGTAATTAGGCTAAACCCCACCCCCGTGCGCATGCACACCCATCACCTCGTGAGCCAGAGTGAAAACCACCTAGCAATCAATCATGGATTGTTCTCAGTCAGTTATCAGTTCTGTAATGTTCTCAGTGGAAACCTCCCGGCAGTCAGTCATGAAGGGTTATGTAGTGTTCTGGACTGGACTGCTTGTGGAGCAGGGAGATCTCCATATGGTAAGCACAAATCTTGGCAGGTGGCCCAGTTCCCCCCCCCCTTTCAAATGGCAGCTCCGGGCCTCTGGGCTCGCTGGAGCTACACCTACTCTATCTGAGCCGTGGATCTGAGAGAAATTTCCAGGAGAGATTCTTCTAATAATAATGTGGTGCTATGCCATGTAAGGCTTTAAAGATGACAACCAGCATCTTGAACTGCACCTAGAAGGAAACCTGAGATGAAGGCAGTTCATAAAGCAAAGTTCAGACATGAGTGAATCTAGAAGCATCAACACTGCTTGCACTGCTGCATATCTGGATCAGTTGGGTGACCATCAAGGATAGTCCCATTTAGAGGGTTTTTGCTGTAATCCAAGTGGGAAATCACCAAAGAGTGAGTGTTCTCTCCTCACTACATGTTAGTCTGTGTGCAGCTCAACATGCAGAAAAACCCACCTATCCTCCAATAAAACAGACCATGTGCATAGAACTGAATGCTTTACTGAAAGAACAGGATGTGGTGAAACTGGGGAAAACAGGAATACATACAATGAGAACCAAATACAAGATAGTATTAAGTTACTGCTGAACATAACAATTAATAAAAAGAAGTGATTTAAATCTCACCAGCAATGCTCTGTGCGTGGGATCTGGGTTTGTCCTTCGATGACTATGTACCACAGATTAAGATGGATTCTTCTTTGTGCTTCTGCCTTCTCAAAAATGCTAAAGGAAAGGGAGTCTGGCTCCCAGTGTACACTTGTTTTGAGAGTGCGGGCTGATGGGTAAAGAGGTTAGATTAGCTTCAAACAATAATACTTGGCATTTGTCTCTCTGGCAACTAGATGGGGCTAGAGAGCAACAACAGTATATAAATTTATATGCTGGAGCATGACAGTGAGTAACTATGAACTTCCTGTGACAGGAAAGGAATAATTAGTGCACACAATGACTCTGGGTAAAAGCCCTCTAGCATGACTCATCTATTCCTCAAGCAAGTCCAGAAGAACACCAATTTGATTCCAGCTCATATATGATGTAATGTGAACCTGCAGCATCAAAGTAGGAGGACTTGCCCAAGTCAGAGTTTTTCCCAAAAAAGACCCAAGCAGTCCCAAGCTAGATGGGGTTGGGGAAAGAAGTACAAGGTAACCACACCCTAGAATCTCTCAGGAATTGATTGCATCTCACTGTCTCATTTATGGGCTTTGGTGCAACACCATCCAGAATCAGAAATGAAATATCACCAGACCCTGTAAGGGAGCAAAAACCCAAAGCCATTCATCTTTCCCCGAGAGAGTTGAAGTTGGTTGTTCTCTATCCAAACCTTCAAAACCTCCAAGCAATCAACTCTGCAACAGCATCATTTCCATGGCCAGGTTGGACATGTCTAGTTGAATATAATCAACGTATTACTGAATATGTGTTCTGACCTAGGTTTCCGAAGAGCATGAAGCAAACTCCTTGTTCTGACAAAAAAAACCTTTTATTAATTCACTGCTCATTCACATCCAGCAAAATCTTTCAAGGGAGGATTTACAGTCACAGACCTTATCTGGCTTGGAGATCTGCCAGGCCGATATCTGCAAAACTTGACAAGGAGTCTCAGAGAGTCATGAACCAATTAAGCGAACTGTCTCTTGCAAACTCCACTCCTATTTCATTCCTCTTTTATTTCCTTTGGGAGGGGCCATTCATCATTCACCTGCGGCCTTACTCCCAAGTCAACCCCTCTTCTTTAGCTATTCCCTTATTCTGGCAGTTTTGCACATGTGCACACTGGGAGCAGGCTCCAGCTGTTCATCTGCTTATTGATGACTGACTCTGAAGGCAGCTGATAATTGGCATGCAGCTCTGGCCCCCTCTCTGCCTCTGACACAGAGCCCTAATCAGAGCTTTCCCCAGACTCCAGGACTGGTCCATGTCCCTCCCCAACCTTCTCACTGTCCGAATCTGCTGCCAGCTTTGCTGGTCACTGGCAGGCCACAACAATATTCACCTGTGTTATTGAATGACCTCACCCAGAGCTTTCATGTAGGAAAAGCACGTGACTGACATTTTATCTCCACTGTGAACTGATTTTTCAGGTAAGTACTTTCAGTTATAACATCTTTGGTACAGAATAGTAAAATAAATATTCTCCCTGTCAAGCGCAAAAGATCTGGAGCATTCATTTAGTTGCAGTACAGAAGGTTTATTCAAACCTACACACAAGAATCTAGTTAAAGAAAGGTCTGGATTAAATTGGTGCCAGGTAAGGGTCAATGGAACTCAGGAAGGGTTGGACTTGGGTCGGTTGAGGCAACATAAGGATTCTAAGTGATGACACATTTCTCCTACAAATACCCTTTGTTTTCAATTTGTTTCCCTCAATTTCTTACTTTAAAAAGTGCTTCTGACTTTCTACTTCATTCTTGGGGTGCAGAAATGTGATGCTTATTTTTTTTCTCACCTGACTTGCCTCTCTCTGCAAATAATCTGATTTGCCACTCTCTGCCGTGTAATCTGATCTGACAAAGCTTCATAGGAACAGGTCAAACACATAGACAGAGGCAGAGCAAAATATGCAGATCATGACAAAAATGTGATTTAGGTATTTGCATCGAACATCAGGATCAGGGACATAATAGCTTGATTTGCATAATTACATAATTGAACATGTGCCAATATGCAGGCAGTATAATTGAGGTCTGCTGGGATAGCCATGTTCTTCATCTTATCTCTTGGAATTTAACTGAAATATGGGAGGTCAGGAAGACCATTGTGGAGAAAGAACTGAAGCCCAGCATATCTACAAATTCAAGAATAAACACTGATTTGCAAACTAAAACATTTCACCTAGTTCATCAAAATTTTACCACATGTCAGCCTCTATATCACTTTGCTTGTTATCGGCTGCCATAGTAACGGGGAGGGAGGGAGGTTTGCTAGTTGGGAGGGGAATTGTGCTGGAGGAGATATCTTGGGACAAGGAAGGCGTTTTATTCTCACCATCGTTTGTGCATTCTAAATGGTCCTGTTTAGATCTGGTGAAGGTCAACCGTCTCTGCATACCAGATGGATGAAGCCACCTGAAGATGCACCCCACATAACACCCTTGGGAGCTGGAGATTAGAAATTCGCCTTGGGACTGTTGGGGTGAGGGATTTGGGTAAACCCTTGATATGTACAATTTCACGCCTTTAGTTTCAGATCTTGCTTTACTTTTGATGCTTTCATTTCATATTCAGTAAAAGTACCTTTTCTCTAAAACAATGGAGTTGAGGGTTTCCTTTCTTGAATTTTGAAGGAGGCACATCTGACATCGCATCATGCTTCTCTTAGGGGTATTCTTTTTTAAATTCATTTTTACCATGAAATGTAAGTAGAATATTAAAGAGGAAGAAGTAAATTTTGGGACTACAATAGACAATATTTATTGTATAGAGTTACAGTGAAACGTATAACAAGATCACATATATGCAGTATACTGAATGTGTATAGCAAAGTGATCTAACATATATTATAAGGCAGGTTTAACAGCAAAAACTGAATTAGGTGTCATCCTGGAAGAAGTGGCTCTGCTCTGTATGAATGGGGATGGAAATATCCCCCTTGTTGCAATTGTCAATGATTGTCTTCAGCTTCAACCACAATAATACATGGGCCAACAATAGAAACAAACTCAAGATAAAGCACTCCACACTCTATTGCAGAAAATATGATTTCAGTAACATAGTGGTCAATGCCTGGAAAGCTCTACCTGACTCCATTGTTACATCCTCAAACCCCTAAAACTTTAACCTTAAACTGTCTACCGTGGACCTCATCCCATTTCTAAGAGGTCTGTAAGGGGGCATGCATAAGCACACCAGAGTGTGTACCATCTGTGTCATACTGTCCCCATTTATTTGTGCCCACTTATCCACTTATAAGGCCACCACCATACCTCTATACACCTTTTACTTATAATAATGGGAAATGTTTATCTAGGTTTATTTCTCTTCTGTCATGTTTTCATCAAAGATTAAACAATAACAACAACAACAACAACAACAACAAAGTTGATAAATTGTGAAGCAGCTATTTTGATTAGAAATTTGGCACTGGATTGTGTCCAACATAGAATTAAAAGTAGTTAAGCATATTGATTCATGAGGTTAAATCATGCTTGATTCCATAATGGACTCTGTCCAAAGATATAGTTCCATCATTCTTTCCTGGAAATATTAATTGCCGATAAGAGTCTGCAAGCTGCTGGGAAGTGGCACTAAACTTTTTCAGGCTTAAATTTTCTTGCTGGGAAAGAGGGTGGAGAAAGAGTAGGGGATTTTTTTTTTAAATTATTCATATTCATTGCTCATCTCTCCAGCTCTTTCAATGAAAACCACTTCATAACTATCCCAAGAGTCCAAATGGCTTGTGTGTTTACTGATGCCATGGCACTTTTAAATCAATACGGTGGTGAGTAGTCGGTATAAAGATGTTACAGAAAGGTCAGAAGAAGACATTATCTGCATACTATCTTTTAAAGATAGCCTAGAAATAATAGAGTTAGATCAAAATTCTGACAAGTTCAATATATTATGTACTAAGGAGGAAAAATCCACCATATAAATGCTTGCACACGTATACACATCGTCACTGTATTCCCCTTAGGAATAAGTAATGCCATTCAAAGCAGAGTAAGAAGTAGTAAGCAAAGTAAATTAATGGCATAAGCTAAAAGAAAGTCTTACTGGATGCATACTACATCCAATTTTGGTCACAACAATATTAAAAAGATGTTGAGACTCTAGAAAGATCATAGAGGGGAACAACAAAAATGATTAGAACATTGGAGGTTAAAATATATAAAGACGGTTAATATAGTGATAGTGAATTCATAGAGTGAATAACTAAGGTTCTGCTACAAAGAAGAGGGTGTCAGCCTATTCTTCAAAGCACTTGAAGGCTTAACAAGAAGCAATGGATGGAAACTAATCAAGGAGAGAACCAACCTAAAAATAAAGAGAAATTTCCTAACAGTGAGAACAATTAACCAATGGAACAGCTTGCCTTCAGACGTTTTGGGTTCTCCATCACTGTAGGTTTTAAAGAGACTGGACAGCCACTTGTCTGGAATGGTATAGAGTCTCCTGCTTGAGTAGGGGATTGGACTAGAAGATCTTTAAGGTCCCTTCCAATGCTGTTCTGTTCTTCTGTTATGTATTGTCGTTCTTGTAACCTTTCAAGTAGAAATCTGCCAAACATCTTCTTCAGAACATTTAAGAAACTAATTCCCCCTAACTTTCAAGGAATCTACGTGAAATGGACCTTGTGGTTTGCTTTATTGCTTTATTGCTTTTATTTGATTATATTGCATGAGAACTCATGCAATTATATTGCGTAAGAAGCATGAAGAACCCTGCAAAAGCAAGGCAAAAGTTCTTTCCATGGATGCTAAACAATAGCAATACACCTGAACACACACAGAGGGTATTCTGCTTGCTAAAGTGCTTTTCATTGTTACAGTTTAGAAATGCCTCCCCTTCTCTAGTATGTCTTGGAAATTAGATTGTGGGATGGAACAGCTGGGATTATACACACAGGGTAAGAAATCATCTAAGAATCTAAAAAGAAACCTTTATTCATTTGTATATTAAATCTCTGAACCTTGAATTTTCTGAACATTATGAGATAGTAATTTATAATTTAAGTAGATTAAGATACATTTCTCTCTCCCTCTCTCTCTCTCTCTCTCTCTCTCTCTCTCTCTCTCTCTCTCACACACACACACACACACACACACACACACACACACACAATTTTAAAGTTAACATTATGAAAGGGATTGGATGAACATCTTCTTGCTGATTATTCATTCTGCTACAGTTCTAAAAACTTCCAGTTTTCTTGCTATATTGGAAATTAAGTCAGGTAACAAGAGAAGAAATAGAATATGTAAAGATACTTCACTGCATACTCAAACCCTTAGATACTTGCCGTTTGCCTCAATTCTCAATGATATATTCTTCGTGTTCCAAGCAATCTTTTTGGTTAAACTGGTTACTTTTCCAATCTATTGCAGTTATTCTGACAGCTAAAATTATTAATAAAGACGGCAAGGTTTTACAGAGCTATCTACAAAACTACAGTATTTAAATCTCTCTTCCAGCAAAAAATGGCACAAGCAGATGTGCTTTAAATTGTTTAGTTATAACATAACTATACTAAAATATAGATTTTTGCTGGCAAAATGTAGTGGAAACTGCTGACCTCAAATTAGCACTGTTACAAACTAAACAGACTAAGGAAAATTTGCTACCTTATTTTTTAGTTCATGTTTAAGTGATGAGCTACTTGACTGTAACTTACTGCAAGAATGCTAAAAAGAAAATGTATGAAGAACCTTCCAGAAATTATATAAAGGAACTGTTGGAAGGTAGAACATGGACACTTCTGAAGATACAGTACTTGGCCAATTTAAAAAGCACTTTTACCATTACAATGAAAACAAAATAAATGATCATTGTTTCAATTGTCGTAGTATAGTATCTTTTGTCTGTAAGTATACACATGTGAGTTCTGATTATAACTGCCAAGCTCAACCAAGTTTACAATTCTAAAATTACAGGACAGTGAAAACAACTAAAATCAATAACACAGTTAGAACATCCACAAATGCACCTGCAATTAGAATATTTTTAAACCCTGGTAAATATCCCTTGGATTTAAATGGGATTTGCAACTTCCATTTGTAAAGATATTATTAAGTGATGTACAAGATCTGAAATCATTTCATCTCGAAATGGCATTTGAAGTATTTCAAGCATGAAACATACCACGTATTCCACAATTTAAGGCTGAATCTGCTGAATCTGCTGTTTTGTACTAACTTGAAAATCAGTTAATGTTGTTTCAAAGTCAAAATGTTTGGGAGCTTCTAGTTTGTGTTAGTGTTGCAATTGGACATTTGTGGTAAGGCTTGTGATAATGATGATGATGATGATGATGATGACGACAATATGATATGTAATGGGTAAAGTGAGATATGTGATCAATGTGGTGCTGTTGTGGCGTAGTGTGGTGAAGCAGGAAATATGGAAGCCATATTTGGCTTTGCAAAAAACCATTCTGGGTCCAGAGTTTGCTTCTGCTGGAGAGGAGGAAGAGATCCCATTGCCTGGACTATGCTTTTCTGAAGTGATGATGGTGCTTGGAGAATATATCTGGTTAATTCCCCACAAAGCAATCCATATATTTACTTCTATATTAGTAGAGTTTTATTGTATTTTCATTCTGATTAACCTTAGCCTTAATTTAATTTTCCTAGTCAGAATTCCCTTCCTGAAATGAATCATGTTTCTATTTGAATGAAACATAATATAGAATAACGCAGTTGGAAGGTACCTTGGAGGTCCTCTATCTATCTATCTATCTATCTATCTATCTATCTATCTATCTATCTATCTATCTATCTATCTATCTATCTATCTATCCATCCATCCATCCATCCATCCATCCATCCATCCATCCATCCATCCATCCATCCATCCATCCATCTATCTATCTATCTATCTATCTATCTATCTATCTATTCATTTATATTTTATTTGTCAACAAGTACAATCTCCCCGTGGAGATTCGCACCCTCACCACCGTCCAGACCTTCCGCACAGCCCTCAAGACCTGGCTATCCCGTCAGGCCTGGGGATAAAGATTCTAATCCGTCCCCACCCGAATGATGAATGAATGTTGTGTTCTATTTTTACTTATGTAATGTCTCATGTCTTGTCTTGTATTCCCCTCCCCATAAATTGTAAGCCGCCCTGAGTCCCCTTAGGGAAAAGGGCGGCCTATAAATAATAAACAAAATACAAAATACAAAAAAAAATACAAGGAAACAAGTATGAAAATACATGAAAAAATGGCACAAATAAATGGATATAAATAAGCAGAACATAGCCATAAACACATAAAAAGAGTACATGTAAATGGGACAATAGGACAGGGATGGTAGGCATGCTGATATATTTATGTGTGCCCCCTTAGGGACTTCTTAAGAAACACGTAAGGTCCCTGGTAGACAAAAGCTTAAGGTTAGAGGAACTAACAACAGGATTGGATAGGGTGTTCCACACATTTACTACTCTATTGCTGAAAACGTGTTTTTTCTGCAATCAAGATTAGAACTGATTACATTTAGTTTGTATCTATTGGTAGTCCTTGTGTTATTGCAGTTAAAGTAGTCTTTAACAGGTAGGATGTTATGGAGATTATCTTGTGCACTAAGCTCAGGTCAGGACTTAGACGGCGTAGTTCAAGGTTATCTAGGCCTAAAGTTTCAAGCCTGGTGGTATACAGAATTTTATTATGGGCAGAGGAGTTGAGTACTCTTCTTGTAAAATACCTCTGGACCCTCTCTAATGATTTAATGTCTGAAATGCAGTGTGGGTAACTAATCTTAACCTGCCCATGAAATTATCATCTGTTGAGCTCAAAGGAATCTTTATTATTTTAACCACGACTATTTTTCCTTCTTTTTTTTTATCTATTCATCTTTTCGCTCTTAACATTAATCTCCCTTTCCCCTGTTTTCTTGTGGTAATTAACTTGTTGTTCTCTGGTTAACTATACTCTTTGATCCTGTCACATCTGATTCCTGGTTGCTATTTTTACAGCCATTCTCCAACATTTGCCATCTTTTTTTCCCATCATCTGGGAATGTGAGTGTGCAGCTTATGTCCTGACTTTTTCTCCATTAGTATAGTTTTCAAGGTTGTCTAGTTTGCCTTTCCCTCTGAGTACTTTACAAATTTTGACCTCACTAAAAACATAAATAATTTATTGGTATGCCAATGCCATGGTATTCATTTCTTTACCCTTTTGAATGATGATCCCCATCTCCTCTGCTTTTACCATTATGCTATTTGCCCACATATAAAAGTAAATAAATTGGAACTTAGAATTAAAAAAAAATATTGAGAAAGCTATTATTGGATTAAAAAAAATATTATGGAGTTGCATACCTTTACTAGATTTTTAGAGAATTTAATAAAAGAAAATTAAATATGCTTGAGATAATTTAATCTCCAAATAATTAATAGTTATTTCTACCTTGGTCTACTCTTATAGTGAAATATCTTTTCAAAAGGGGAGGAATTTATTTTTAAAATAAAAAGTCTATAATCAAGAGGTTCAGACTGTAGAATAAACAAAACAGTTCACTAAAGTTGACCAGCTTTCAGGGTTCCAAATAGCATTCAAAATTAAATCAGAGTCTGAAGCAAAAGATTCCTCAAATTTCCATTTTATTAAAAGAGCCATGTTGGCACACCTGGGAAAACCCAAATCTAAAAGCTTCCATGTTTTTCCCACCTAGTTGAAAGTTCAAGATCCTGCCACAACCCCCACAAGTTCATCTCATAGTCCAATATTCCACTGCCCTGAAGACAGATTTCTCCCATCCAGTTCTGGCCAGATGCAGAGACAAAGATTTGAAACTCAAAGACCTTGAGTTTCTAAAAAGAATGTTATGGCTGCATATCACCCAACTCTGTATAATCCCCCTGCCCATTTTCCCACAATAGAAAATAGACAGTAAAACGTGTGGCAAGCCTGAAGTCCAAAAGAAAAGATGGGTTGCAGGCATCACATCAGCTTTACATTCAATTCAATTCCTTTGCAGAAGATACATTTATTTCTTACTTATCATTATTTTTTCCTTAGGAATCTCAGGAAGTTGCCTTATCCTAATTCAAACAATCAATCCATTTAATTCTGGATGTGAATCATCAATTAGCCCTGGATTTCCAGGGTTTGATTAGGAGTCTAAACATTTAAGATGTCAAGGAATAAGTTGAACACTTGAGTGTACCAAAAATATGCAATCGGGTCTAGCAATAGCAAATGGGTTTTCATGCCAGGGTACTAGCTCACAGGAGGTGCTATCAGAAGAATTGTCCCATGCCTCTGTGTTTCAGCAGTCAAAATAGATAAGGTATCCAGCATGTCACTATATCTCTACAGTAACATATTACTTCAAGAGAGACACCTTATTAATGAAAAAGGATTACGAAATTAATATGTTTTATCCATTCAAAATGCTAAATGGCTCTTAAAAAGCAATACTGAGGTTGCAAATCCAATTGTGTGTGGATTTAAGAGTTTTAAATGAATCTCATGCTCATTAGTTAGAGGTAGTCTGAGAAACAAAAATAATAATACAAAATAAACATTTTGCCAGTATATATTCAAAAGGATAGATGATGATCTAGACAGCAAAAAACAAAATTGCAAATGTATACAGGTAATCCTTGACGAACGACCACAATTTAGCCCAAAATTTATGCTATTAAATGAGAAATTTGTGGTGAGTTTTCCCCCACTTTATGACCTTTCTTGCCATATTTGTTAAACGAATCACTGAAATTCTTAAATTAGTAACATGGTTGTTCAGTGAATCTGACTGCCCCATTATCTTTGCTTGTCAGAAGGTTGCAAAAGGTGTTCACATGGCCCAGGATACTGGAGCCATCATCAACATGAGCCAATTGTAAAGCATCTAAATGTGAAAGTATGTAGAGATTCTCTGTCATCCAGGTCATGGTTGCCTCAAAGATACTTTTTTAAGGAGGCTTTCTTGTTTTTTCTTTCGAAGACGTTTCACTTCTCATCCAAGAAGCTTTTTTAGCTCTGACTGGATGGTGGGGAATGGAAGGATTTATATTCCTTGCAAACAGCTGGTCATTTGCATCCTTTTAGAGAGTCACAGGAGTAGAAATGGATTTCCAGAGGAAAAATTGCAGACTACAGGAACCATTAGCACTACTCAGGTGACCCTGAGGATACAGATACATCCAAGTGCTTAGATGACCCTCTAAAAGGATGCAAATAACCAGCTGTCTGCAAGGAATATAAATCTTTCCATTCCCCACTATCCTGTCAGAGCTGAAGATGCTTCTTGGATGGTCTTCAAAGGGAAAAAAGCTTCTTGGATGGTCTTCAAAGGGAAAAAAAAACCAAGAAGGTCCAGTTGCCTCCTGAAAAAAGCACCTTTGGGACATCCAAATGTGAATGACCATGGGGATGCTGCCACAGTCATAAGTGTGAAAAATGGTCATAAGTCATTTTTTCAGTGCTGTTGTAAATTTGAAGGGTCACTAAATGAATTGTTATAAATTGAAAAGTACCTGTACTTGAAAATGTAGTTTATTGTGGTTGTCTGAGTAATCTCAAGGATTATTTAGAAAGGAATGATGAACAGATTTAGTCTTTTCTAATGTCTCTCCTACCTGTTGTTGGCAAAGCTGAGATGTCTCTTTGATATTACACAGATGGGGAAAATCGCAAGCCTCCCAAACATCTTCTTCTTCCCTCATTTTTACTACTAAGAGTCTTGCTTTTGTAGAAGGCAAGTTCAGCACACCTATGATTCTTCACATGCAGCAAAAGCAGAATAATTGCCAGAATCTTGCTTAACTATGTATAGCTTTACAGACGTATGTGGGACTTAAAACAACTTAGCTCACAATTGAAGGTTGTTCATTGTATGCTTTGCAGAAAAAAATATCTCAGTTGAAATGCTGGCAATATCCTCCTGTTTATCTATTATTCTCAATTCATATTATCCCCATCCTTTTTTTTTATAATCATTGCTGCTGTTAGGAAATGATAGATTTTTACATTTTTTTACTTGCACTATTTTATCAAATTGCACTTTTTTAAAAGAATTGCAGTTATTTTTCTATTCTGGTTGGCTCGAGGTTGACTCCGCCTTCCATTCTTCTGAGGTCAGTAAAATGAGGACTCAGATTGTTAGGGGCAATATGCTGACTCTATAAACAGCTTAGAATGGACTGTAAAGCATGGTGAAGTGGTATATAAATCTAAGTGCTACTGCTATTGTAATTTTCAAGTTGCTAAGTCTTAGTATGTTTTGATGGAGTTCTTCCATGCATCCCCAGAATATTGGGAAATATGAGGGTTTTGTGTAATAGGACAAATGGCATTGAAGAATGTTATTTTCCCTAAATTACATTCTTAAATGATTAGAGTCAAATGTTTATTAAAAGGTATATATTAAGGAAAACTGCATATAAAATTAATCCCCCTACCAAAAGTTTAGATTTTTGTGCAGATTCCTTAGAAACAAAATAGGGCAGAAATGAGACAAATGCAAGAAAAAAGAATTTGTGCAGCACATAATGTTCTTCAGTGTTGTATATTCTAGGGAAGATTTTGTAAGAGTATTAAGGAGACAGCTTCAATGATTGAAAATGTCTGCCTGAATCTTGGCAAAAATTGGGGGGGGGGAATCATAATGTAACAGTCACTTGCTTTTTTACTTATAGCAGGAAGTGGAAGGATAGCATTCATCAGCACCTCGGAAGGAAAAATATAAGCCAACATTGGCATGCTGTGCTCCTTTCTATCATTGTGGCTAATGGGAATATTGGCTGACGAAATCAGAAATGAGGAGGTGATAAGCCACCTGGGAAATAATCAAAACCATAAAAAAGCAAAAGTTAGAATATTTTGACATCCGATGCGACATCTGGAAAAATATGCCATACTTCACTTAATCCTCCAAGGAAAGATTGAAGGCAAATGAGGTCCAGGCAAAAGAAAAACATCATGGCTTCAAAACCTAATGGACTGGTTTAAACAAAATTCAGCAACAAGAAGAGGATTACCGTATTTTCACCCATATAACCCGCGGGTTATATGCGGTTTTTACATGCACAGCGCCCCCCTGCGGGTTATATGCGTGGGCGGGGTATACGGAAGATATTTTACACGATCGGAGGCTTGCACAGGCTTCTTTCTCCGTTTCTTCCCCCACCCCGATCTCAGCTGTTTCCTTCTC
Source organism: Thamnophis sirtalis (assembly GCF_051295495.1). Classification (NCBI taxonomy): domain Eukaryota; kingdom Metazoa; phylum Chordata; class Lepidosauria; order Squamata; family Natricidae; genus Thamnophis; species Thamnophis sirtalis. The sequence goes on from NW_028261382.1 coordinate 119,055,523, forward strand.
CTCCGTTCCTTTCCTCTTCCCCAGCTTGCGCAGGCTTGTTTCTCCGTTTCTTCCCCCACCCCGATCTCAGCTGTTTCCTTCTCCTCCGTTCCTTTCCTCTTCCCCAGCTTGCGCAGGCTTGTTTCTCCGTTTCTTCCCCCACCCCGATCTCAGGCTGTTTCCTTCTCCTCCGTTCCTTTCCTCTTCCCCAGCTTGCGCAGGCTTGTTTCTCCGTTTCTTCCCCCACCCCGATCTCAGCTGTTTCCTTCTCCTCCGTTCCTTTCCTCTTCCCCAGCTTGCGCAGGCTTGTTTCTCCGTTTCTTCCCCCCCCATCTCAGCTGTTTCCCTTCTCTCTTACTCGTCGCGGGTTATATGCGTGGGCGGGGTATACGGAAGATATTTTACACGATCCGGAAAACCCGCGGGTTATATGCGTGGGCGGGTTATTTGCGTGGGCGGGTTATATGGGTGAAAATACGGTATTGGCTAATGGGAATAATTTTGCTCCCTTTTGAACAGAGTTCTATGTGTCCCTTAAAACCTCCAGTGATTTACCTGAGGTTTAGCAAGTCACCTGAACCTAGAAATCTATTCTAGCTAGTCATAATTGAATTTGAACCCATGTTTAAGAAATGACATTTATCCTATGCTAATTAGAAGCAGCAATGTCTATGTGATTGGTGAAGTAATTGTTATCTAATTCCTAAATTTAAATTAAATAATGAAGAAGGTTCATAAATGGTATTGGGAGGTGGTGGTATATGTGATTTCGTGATGGCTATCAAAGAACATTAATTCCTCATCTGGGCTCTAACATAATTAATGTCAGGCTTGCAATTATATTCCTTTTAGAATTTTGGCCTGCCACACTTTCTCTTATTTCATTATGCTGTTTCTTTAGTATAGTTGATGGGAGGGGGGAATAGACAGGAGTGAGATTGTGGAATGTATTGTTTTCATTCTTTACTAGAAGCCAAGGTCATCCTTTGTCTCCGCACCAGTACATCTGACCGGAAGAAGCTGGGTGTGGTTGCCAGCATGGAAGAAGAAGATTGGACCATGTGATGGATTGTGGGTGTGGGGACAAGATCATGAACTTTTAACTGGGTGGAATTATGACGTCACTTCCAGTATTGGGATTAACACAGATGTGCCTAAGATGTCTGCTTTATTAAATTGGAACTTTAAGGATAGTTTTTCCTTGGTCTCTGATTTAATTCTACATGATACTTGGAACGCTGACAATTAAATTGCAGGAGCAAATAACAAGGTTGTACCTTGTGATAATACATTAGGATATCTGGACTGGTCTGCAAAATTTCTGCAGTAGAAGAGCTCTCTCACTCTGCTTTTTGATGCCTTAAAGGCAATCAGTGAACTGTGGATTTTGCTATGTTCAGATAGGCTATAAATATTTAATTTTGTCTATGGCAAGATGGCCTTGTTAGGTTTTGTGAGTATGATAGATACCATGTAGAGCGTATTTGCTCAGAATGCCATCAAAGCAAAAGAAAAGTCAATTATAATCTATGTGCTGTTCAGCTAATGAAAACTTATCTCTCTGATTCCCACAAGATGGCAGAAATGCAAGCAATTAAATCAGACAGAGAATTAAATTTGGACAAGAGGATGCAGTATAAAAGACATGCTTGTGAACACATATGTCTAAAAACTAATGAAAAGTGTACTTTGCTTTTGTAGATTGTGAACTCAATTAATTTACCGAATCTAAATGTATCTAAGTTTCAAAAAAGGATCATTTCAGAGGGTCACAAAATACGCAGCCTTGGAAGAAGCAGACATGTTTTGCATGTTTGTTTGCTTCCCCCCCCCCCGCTAAAAAGTGGGAAGCACCAGGGAATATGCAAGTGAATTTTGCTCATCAAGCTTGATAGGAATGGCAGATTTTTTCCATTTTCAGCTCTGATACAATTCATTGTTTCTAATTCACTATGACATCTGACAAGAGCAGATTTGAAATGGAAATTTATAGCCCCTACCATGCATATCATTTTATAGTTGGTTCAAATGGTTGCCTGTTTTGATGGGCAAAACTATAGCTGGGTTTTCTTCCAATTTCCAGCGCTAGAACAAATTCAGGATGTTTGTTAGTCTTGACAACTGGGGTGAGAAAAACGAAAACAAACAAAAAACAAAACAACTCATTGCTATTATATTTTAGAACATAGCAATTGCTTTCCTGGACCAAAAGATGATCCATGTAGTCTAATATTCTGTTCCAGTCTAAGCTAGCCAGATGCCTTTAGAGTTTCATAAATAGAGCAACAAGGTCTGCCTTGTTGTTTAACTTCGCCATCTGCTACCCAATAATATACTATCTCTGAATACAGAGTTGCTATACAGTTATCATAGTAAGCAGCTGCTGTATTTATTAATCCTAGATTATATATCCTCAGTGAATGTTGGAAATATCTTTTTTGTAAAGATATTTTATTTATGGCATGGAATTCATTCTAACGATAATTTGTTCAAAGATATTCCTATGGGATATTATCAAAAGTATAGGTAACTAATAATTAGGAGTGGGAAAATCTGATCTGATATTTTTTTTAAAAAAATCTGCCTTTTTTTCTTTTCATTTCATTTCCATCACTTTGCAAGTTTCAAAAATATACACCACTTCATTTATACTTTTAGTTCTGTCAGATAAGTATAAAGGTAAAGGTTCTCCTCACACATATGTGCTAGTCGTTCCCAACTCTAGGGGGCAATGATCATCTCCGTTTCAAAGTCAAAGAGCCAGCACTGTCTAAAGACGTCTCCGTGCTCATGTGGCTGGCATGACTAAACGCCGAAGGTGCATGGAACGCTGTTACCTTCCCACCAAAGGTGGTTCCTATTTTTCCTCTTTCATTTTTACATGCTTTGGAACTGCTAGGTTGGCAGAAGCTGGGACAAGTAAGAGGAGCTCACTCCCTAGCAGTGCTAGGGATTCGAACCACTGAACTGCCGACCTTTCTGATTGACAAGCTCAGTGTCTTAGCCACTGAGCCACTGCATCCATTTTTTTCAGATATTTATAGAGGTATACAATTTCATTCTGCCATCAATTCTCAGAGCAGTGATTATTATAAGGTTGTGTATGTTTTCACTGACTATTCATCGTTGTGAATAATTTAATTGTCTATGGAGATTCTCCGTCATCCAGATCAAGGTTGCCCAGGGGTTGCTTTTTCAAAAGGAGCTGGATTTTTTTTTCCTTGAAGACATTTCATTTCTCATCCAAAACTTTTTTTCAATTCTAAAGAACTGAAAAAGCTTCTTGGATGAGAAGTGAAACATATTCAAGAAAAAACTAAGTCCAACTGCCTTTGGGACAATTTGGGGCAATTTCACCTAACCTAGTGATACCTATCTCTATCTCTATCTCTATCTCTATCTCTATCTCTATCTCTATCTCTATCTCTATCTCTATCTCTATCTCTATCTCTATTTCTCTCTCTCTCTCTCCCTCTCTCTCTCTCTCTCTCTCTCTCTCTCTCTGTCTGTCTGTCTGTCTATCTATCTATCTATCTATCTATCTATCTATCTATCTATCTATCTATCTATCTATCTATCTATCTATCTATCTCAGTGGTTCCCAAACTTGGCAACTTTAAGACTTGTGGACTTCAACTCCCAGAGTTCTCCAGCCAGAAGAGCTAGCTGGAGAATTCTGGGAGTTGAAATCCACAAGTCTTAAAGTTGCCAAGTTTGGGAACCACTGATCTATATGAAAATTTAGAGAAGAAAACTGAGTTACAAATTGATTTGAAAATGTAAACTGCTATTAAAATATAGGCAGAATCCATTTCCTCTTTCTTATTTTTCTGTCTTTTGACCTCATTTCAGCATTATTTCATACATGTGGAGCTGAATTTAGCCCCTGTGAATTTTGAATGATTGCTGAAATTATGGCATTAAGTAAATTTATAATGGCACAATATAGATCGACCTGATTTGCTTAACCATACCAATTTTCCTTGACTGCAATTATATATAGCAAAAGGCACAAGATCAGGGTAAAAGAAATGTAAACAGTGACTAGTCATGATGACTGTATCCCTTACAAAAACTCAGAACCCGTTTTCAAATTCTAATGCTAAAAAAAGCTACGGTATTGTGCCTGGACAGTGGGTTTTACACAAAATCAATATGAATGTTGCTGCTGGATCCTTGGAGCACATGAAAAAGAAGAGCACATCATCATCAGGGGAGCAAAAAAAGAGGAATCAGAGCAAAAATAAATAAAAATAAATAGGAAGCAAAATATAACTCAGGCCCATCAATAGACACCAACAGACCAATATTCTGAGAACAATATAAAAGTACCACCTGTCAGGGTTCCAAATAGCATCCAAAATTAAATCAGAGTCCAAGGCAAAGTTCCAATTTATTAAGAGAGCCATGTTGGCATATCTAGGAAAACCCGAATCTGAAAGGTTCCCAGTTTTCCCCACCCAATTGAAAGTTCACAAAATTTCCCCACACCCACCAGCCCATCACGTGGTCTAATCTGCTGGCAGTTCCACCCATCCAGTTCCGGTCAGGTGCAGAGGTACAGAGACAAAGGATGACCTTGGCTTTCTAGAAAGGAATTTTGTTTGGGCTACATAGCATCTAACTCCTTGCAATCCCTCCTCCCATTTTCCCACAGTAGAAAAGGCATAGCAGATTAATAGAATATGTGGCAGATCCAAAGGTGATATCGCTGCAGGCCTGACACCACCATGATCAAGCAGAGTTTTATGATGTTTTTGAATATATTTATAATTGATACTATTCTTGCCTCTTCTCTGGTCGAGATCAGGCATGTCAAACTCACGGGCCATGGGCCAAATGCATCACCTGCTGACTACCCCCATCCTCCTTTTAGCAAAGGGGGAAAATATGTGATACATCACATGATGACAATGTGTCATCACGAGTTTGACACCCCGACTTGAGTAATTTAATGAAATTGCAACCTTCTTTTTTTCTCCTAAAACTGGATTACCAGGTTCCAATTGTTTGTCTGAACAATTCCTTTATTTTCATGGACCTGGGAACATTCTAAATTTTTCCAGATTCAACTTAAACAAAACTGATAGGTATTATGTTCAGATGTTGTTATAATTTATAGAAAATATAAATTTTTCGAGCTTTTCTTCTTCTACAGTATAATTACAGCCACAACAAGAAGCTTCTGCTTCTCATCCTAAGGATATCCTCAGCTACCTTTCCTTGTCTAAATCTCACTAATGGCAACTATTTAATTGTTCACAAAGAAAGGTTACTGGATTAAAAAGTAACATTATACAAATAGTGTTCAATTCAATTCATGAAATCATTGGAAAATTAAACTCATCCAATTCAAACTATTCCTGATACTCTCGCCCGCAGTCCGGCGGAGACTCTGGTTGCTGCTTGGAATTCGGCAGCAACAGAGTCTCTTAACCGGATTGCGCCTCTACGGCCGCTCCGAGGCAGTGGATCCAGGAGGGCTCCTTGGTTTACTGAGGAACTCCGGGAGATGAAGCGCCGAAAGAGACGCCTAGAGCACAAGTGGAGATCCAGTAAATCCGAATCGAACCGAGCACTTTTAACATCTTGCATCAGAGAATACATCCGGGCAATCAGGACGTCAAAAAGAACTTATATTGCCTCTCTGATTGCTTCCGCTGAGTCGCGCCCAGCCACCCTGTTCAGGATAACCCGCTCCCTGCTAAATAGGAGGGATACGGGTGATCCTTTGCAGGGCAGGGCTGAGGATTACGTCCAATTCCTCGCGGATAAAGTTGCTCGGTTTCGGGCGGACCTGGACTCCAACTCTGCAGAACCAGCCGAGGCACTAAGGGATAATTTGGTAGGTCATCGCTGGGTTGATTTTCAGGCTGTTACCCCTGAGGACGTGGACAAGGCCATGAGAGCTGTAGGTGCCTCCACATGCGTGCTGGACCCGTGCCCCTCCTGGCTGGTTGTCAACAGCAGGGAGGTGACATGGGGCTGGATCCAGGCGGTTGTTGCCGCCTCCTTACGGGAGGGGGTCTTTCCCCCCGCTTTAAAGGCAGTGGTGGTGAGACCCCTCCTGAAGAAACCATCTTTGGATCCAGCCATCCTAAACAACTATCGTCCAGTCTCCAACCTCCCCTTTGTGGGGAAGGTTGTTGGGAAGGTGGTGGCCTTTCAGCTCCAGCGGTCCTTGGAGGAAGCCAGTTATCTTGATCCATTCCAGTCTGACTTCAGGCCTGGCTACAGCACAGAAACCGCTTTGGTCACATTGACCGATGATCTCTGGAGAGCCAGGGATAGAGGCCATGCCTCCATCCTGGTACTCCTTGACCTCTCTGCGGCTTTCGATACCATCAACCATGGTATCCTTCTGCGACGACTGCGGGAGGTGGGGGTGGGAGGAACTGTTTTACGGTGGTTCTCCTCTTACCTCTCGGACAGGTCGCAGTCGGTGTTAGTCGGAGGGCAGAGATCGACCCCCAGGCCCCTAACATATGGGGTGCCGCAGGGTTCGGTCCTGTCCCCCCTTCTTTTTAACATCTACATGAAACCGCTGGGCGAGATCATTCGACGGCACGGGATAAAATACCATCAATACGCGGACAACACACAGTTGTATCTGTCCGCCCCGTGCCAACTCAATGAAGCGATGGATGTGATGAGCCAGGGCCTTGAAGCCGTTAGAGACTGGATGGGGGTTAACAAGCTTGTACTCAACCCAGATAAAACCGAGTGGCTGCTGTGCTTCCCTCCCACTAATTGGTCAAGTGTTCCATCTCTCAGGCTGGGGGGTCAAATACTATGCCCCTCAGATAGGGTCCGCAACTTGGGAGTCCTCCTGGACCCACAGCTGACTTTTGAACACCATTTGTCGGCTGTGACCAGGGGGGCATTTGCCCAGGTTCGCCTGGTGCACCAGTTGCGGCCCTACCTGAACCGGGAGGCTCTCACAACAGTCACTCGTGCCCTTGTGACCTCTAGGCTGGAATACTGCAATGTGCTCTACATGGGGCTGCCCTTGAAGAGTATTCGGCGACTTCAGCTGGTCCAGAATGCGGCCGCGCGAGTGATCGTGGGTGCACCCCGTTTCACCCACGTAACACCTATCCTCCGCGAGCTGCACTGGCTGCCTGTTGATCTCCGAGTGCGCTTCAAGGTGCTACTTGTCACCTACAAAGCCCTGCATGGTATTGGATCTGGGTACTTGAGAGACCGCCTACTGCCAATTACCTCCACTAGGCCGATACGATCCCATAGATTAGGCCTCCTCCGAATTCCATCAGCCGGCCAATGTCGGCTGGCAACTACCTGGAGGAGAGCCTTCTCGGTGGCTGCTCTGACCCTCTGGAACGAACTCCCCGTGGAGATTCGTACCCTCACCACCCTCCAGACCTTCCGCGTAGCCCTTAAGTCCTGGCTGTCCCAACAGGCCTGGGGCTAAAGATTTCAACCCCACTCGAATTGTATGACTGTTGTGTTTTTAATGATGTATCGTTTTTATGTCTGTGACTTGTTTGTCCTCCCTCCCCTTGAGTTGTGAGCCGCCCTGAGTCCCCCCAGGGAAAAGGGCGGCATACAAATAAAGCATCTCAATCTCAATCTCAAACTGGCTCAAGCGTCCAGATTGATTGCTTGGATTTTAGCTTTCATCCTACAGATTGAGTTGAGTTGATTTAAAGTCCATTGTAACTGCCCTCTCAAAAAAAACACCTTAAATTCATGGACAAAGAGCTATTTAGTATATTAATTGGACTGCTGCACCTGATTCCATAAAGCCAGTTCATTTGATGAATAGATCGGACACAGTGAATTGCAATTTTTTTCTTGAAGTAAATTGACCCAGCAAAAATTTGCCTTGGTGGTGCAGTGGTTAGACTGCAGGATGGCAGACAAATTCTGCTGTTTGCCAGGAGTTCAATCCTCACCAGCTCAAGGTTGACTCAGGCCATCCATCTGAAGTCAATAAAATGAGGATCCATATTGTTGGTAGCAATATTCTGACTCTCTAAATGTCTGAGAGAGTGCTGTAAATCACTATGAAGAGGTATATACGTCTAAATATTATTGCTATTATTAGTTGAACTTAGTCAAGGAAAAATAAGATTGCTTAGATCTTCATGGATGTGCTTCATGGAATCAACAAAAGCTACTTCCAAGGAGAAGCTGCTTCCCCCCAAAAAGCATAGCTTATAATTCCTAAAAGCAAAATGGGTATGGTGTTTCGACCTGCTTGTTTTGACCAATATTTGCCATAATTAGACTATACTTCCATTCCTGCGCAGCAGCTATTTCCAAGCTCAAGTTCAGGTAATTGAAACAAAGTGAACGTTGCCCTTGAAAAAATAGAAATACCTTTCACCTCATTGAAGGCAATTCTTTCACCTTTGCAGTACAAAACTCATTGTTGAGATAAATTCAACACACATTCCACGTGCTCAGTAATAAGCCATTAAAATAGATGGTTCTATCTTCTGCAAAGAAATTGAAATAAATTCCACTAAAAAAAACTTTTGTCCTACTTTTTTCAATTAATACAAAAATTGCACAAGGCACTTACAATGGCAAAATGAACTGTGACTTTTTAGCTTCACTGTAAGCCATTAACTTGATTGAAGATGAAATATGAAATTTAATCTACCATTCAATAAATTGTATGATATATATTTATAACCTTACTACAAAAATACTACCATTGCATTACTCAATATGTTAAAAAAAATGTACCAAAAAGTCTTTTCCATTTGTTTGTTTATTTATTCATGCATTCATGACACTTGTTGGATTAACATTTCACAAGACTTAACCTGCAGGCTCTAACAATTTATGTGAACATTATGTGGGAAACTTTAACTCTTGTGTTATTGCCATCTCATAATTGAATGACACAGGGCTGACTTGATCTCCTGATTTTATTTTATTTTTCATAACGCAGACACATTGGAATTGCACTTTGATAGATAGCATAGATTTGGAAGTAATACTGTCATGTCTGGCTGCCATGGACCATAATTAGGTAAGAAGGGAATACATATAATTTCAGCATTTGTAATATGCACTCTTGCATGTGGCTGCTTTTAACCCTGAAGAATGTAAACAAAAATGATCTTACCAAGCTTTGAAATCCATCCATCCTCCCTCCCTCCTTCCCTCCCTCCCTTCCAAAAGTCTGGAGTTTGCAGAAGGAGGGTCGGTGAAGAAAAAATATGCTCTTTGTGGGGAAAGCATGTATTTTATATATTTAAAAAACCCTGAAAAACAATAATGTATGAATTAATTGTTTACTGAATTAATGAATTAATATGTTTACTGTTTAAAAATGCTTACAAATATGCATGCATACAAAATGTGGATTATAAAATGTGATTCCTCTTGAGGAAGAAATATTTTAAATAGGAGCTTGAAAAAAATTGCAAAATGTGAACTAAATAGATGTCTCTCCTTTATCTAAGGTAATTATAATACATAACTTGTTATATTATAATAGAGTCACTTGTTGATATGGATAAGTAGAAATAAAATTAAAATAAAATAAAACAAATCACACTAAGGCATTTCTTTTTTATTCAAGTCCTTTTGTATTCCACTATAGCCAGTCATGATTACATTTAAAATGCATTAACATTTATTGAAAAAGTTGGTTTTAATATTGGGAGTTAGAGAAGCATCCTTTTATTTTAAAACATTTTCCTAAATGACATTAGCAACTCACACACAAATAACAAAATTCTATATATGGGAAGATAACCACAGTTATCAACAGGCACATTTTGTAATAAACAATGTTTTTTTAATCTTTCACAGGCATTCTTCAATGAATAAACAGAAATGCTGTCACCCCAAGGAAGTTTCTCCTCTAAGAATATCTACAAAATAGGTTAACAAGACATCAAAATAGTAGCTCTGATGGTGTGATTGAAGCTCCTCTTGTCTTTTATGTGTAGTTTTTTTTTTAAAAAATTATCTGTGTGGTCACTAGGCATCAAAAACAACTTGACCATACATAAACAATCAATCAATTATTCTCTATAAGGAGGAAGGAAGGAAGGAAAATATTGTACAGTAGCAGTGTGTTAATTGAGGGAGGGAGGGAATAGGGAGGGAGGGAGGAAGAAAATACATGCTTTTCTCACAAACATCATACCTACCCTCCTTCTGCAAACTCCAGACTTTTGGAAGGAAGGAAGGAAGGAAGGACTTCTTATTTGCCAATAAAGCAAAAAAGGCACAATAGCAATAGCATTTAGACTTAGACTTCTATACTGCTTCACAGTGCTTCACAATCCTCTGTAAGTGGTTTACAGAGTCAGCCTATTGCCCCCAATAATCTGGGTCCTCATTTTACCCACCTCAGAAGGATGGAAGGCTGAATCAACCTTGAGCCTGGTGAGATTCAACTGCCAAATTGCAGTCAGCCGACAGTCAGCAGAAGTAGCCTGCAATATTGCACTATAATCACTGCGCCACCACAGCTCATCACAAGATATCGAAAGAAAAATAAACACACAACAACCCTTAAAAACCTCGGTTCCATTCACTCACAAGAATCCTCCATTCCTCAATGAAACTTTTTGTTTAAAAAAAAGTTTTCAGCTGGTCACAGAATGTCTATTCCTGCCAAAGAGAATTGGGGCACTACATGATGGTTATGTTTTTAAAAGGGTGATATATAACTTGTGTTTTGGAAAGCTTTTCAGAAAGAACCCAATTTTAAAATATTTATTTCAATACACTTGTTGTGTGCTTGGAATTCTACCTCCTTCCCATATGATGTCCTTCCATTACCACTTTTGCCTGTAGCTCATGTACTTCTCTGTGTTAAATGAAAACTTATCTGAGCTATCAAAAAAGCAGCATAGAGACATCATAATAAGTAATGCATGAATAGAGTGAGCTACACTTGTTAGATGCATCTGGCTTTGTGAGGTTTCTCCTCTCATTAAAATCTCGCAGAGAATGTATAATAGGGCAGTAAGATGAATTGTGGATGCAATTAGCAGACATAATTACTGGCAAGCAGTCCAAACCAAGTTGGATCACTTTATGCAATCTTATTTATATGATGATGGTGGTGATGATGATGATAACTTTTTTGATTAAATACTTTTCACATAAAATGGATTTGGTGCCTCCTTGTACAAAAGCTTTCCAACCGCCAGAACTCCTGCAGGTGGGAAATGCAAATCATTTAACGTTAATGGCTTTTAAAAAGCAGAAATTACTTTACTGAAACTGCTTCAAGTAGAGTTTCTGAATTTCATCAAATTATACCTTTTCATGAAACACGCTGCTAGGCAATAATAAACTAATTGTTCCAGCCAGAAAGAAAACCACAGGAGGACAACCTTATTGCTTGTCAAAGTTATAGTTTAGGTTCCATATCTCATACATTGTTCAGCCAAAGTCTTTAATGTTTTCATGATCTGGGCCAAATTAGGCCTCCATGGGCTCTGAAATCCAATATGTAGACTGTTACAGAACAAGCTGTGTTAATTATTATTCTTCGTCTAACTAACAGGAACTAATTGCCCTTTGCAAATTAAAATTAGAGATATAAGAATCATGTTGGAAGTTTGGAATCAGATTCAGAAGTCTTGCCATGTTTCCATGCCATAGTGACATAATCCCAATAGCAATTAGAGACAATAAAGCTTTATTTATTTAAAACTTATATTCTTTTCCTTTCTTGGTGACCACCAGATGGCCATATTTCCTGAGAATGTTTGCTTCTAACCAAAGCATGGCTGATTTGAGTCTGGATGATTTCACTGTAGCCATGATAAGAGCTCTGTCCTGACTGAATTTCTCTGGTTTTCAATTCACAGATTTAGTTGCTTCTTAAGTGGTCCCATCCCTGTAAGGAAAGCAAATTCCAATTGCTTTCTTTCTGAGGGTGGGGAGAATATGTGGTTTCCTCTTTTTATTCCCCCCCCCCCCCCCGCTCCACTGCTTCTCCCTTGTACTTGACACCTTCCTTTCTGTCTTTTGGCAACTTTTGGTACCTTTGTCCCATCATATCAGCTCATCCCACCAGGTCAGGCAGAGAAGATATGTTGCATACCCGTTAGTTACAGAGTTTCAGCTGGGAAGGTCCAAGAAGGGAGACTTCTCTGCTCCTGCCCTTTGGAATAGGGGTCTCCAACCTTGGCAACTTTAAGACTTGTGGACTTCAACTCCAATCACTCAGCCTGGCTGAGGAATTCTGGGAGTCAAAGTTCACAAGTCTTAAATTTGCCAAGGTTGGAGACCCCTGTTTTGGAACATTCTCTCCCCAGAGGTGAAGCAAGCCCCCACTTTCCTGGCCTTTCCGAATTTATTTATTTATAATCTTTATTATTTTTATAAATAACTTGAAACATGAATGTTTGAAGATATGGCTCTGCCATCTTGCTTGGGCCTCACAGAAAAGCACGCAGCTGGGGTTGGTTAATGCCCTGAAGAATTTCCGCCTGCTGTTTAACTTTTAATTTCAAATTTAACTATTCTTGCCTGTTCTTTAAATTTTTATATTGTTTTTTTTTTGTGTTTTTAAGGTTTTATTTGCACATCACCCACACAATAAATAATAAATCTGGGCCTCTTTCTATTTTCTATGCATGTTTTGTTTTGGTTTTCAAATATTTATAACTATTTTGTTATATATTGCTATTTGGTATAGATTTATATAAATATAAACATAAATATATGTGCCTACTTCTTAAAAAGACTTTCCACTGCCATAGCAGAACCTCTAAGCATAATCTTTGAAAAATCTTTCAGAACAAGTTCCTTGCCCAACTTTTATTCTCTAGCCACAATCGTCCCTATCTTCAAAAAATGGAGATCCCAGCCTGGGTTGAAAATTACAGACCTATCTATTTATGCTGCAGCACCTGCAAAGTCATGGAATCAATCATAAACCAATCTATTACCCCCCACTCAGAAATGAATAACCTACTCTCTCACAAACAATGTGGTTTCAGGAAAAATCTTATCCTGTAATCTACAACTCCTACACTGCAAAAGCATGGACTACACAACTTGATCAAGTCAAAGCAATGGATGCAATTTACATAGACTTCTGTAAAGCGTTTGATTCAGTGGTACACAATAAACTACTTCTAAAACTAAAATCTTATGGCATCTCTGGATCCCTGAATAATTGGATAGCTGTGTTCCTATCACACAGGCAACAAGTGGTCAAAAAATAGGGAGCATCCTATCAAATCCTGCCCCTGCACAATATATTTCAAAGTATTGTGCATAGAATTTTTAAAAATGGTTTCACTTCAATTTATTTTGGATAGAATCTTTTTTTAAATAGTCTAAGACAATTTAAAAAAGAATCCACACAGAATAAAACTATTTTAAAAATCCTATGCACAATAAATAAAATATTATTTTAAAATACATTAAAAAATAAAAGAAAAAAACCCAGCTCACTTACCAGCAGGCAGGCACTCCAAGTCAATCCAGAATGATGTAGATGTTAATACAAAGAACTGAGCAAATTAAAATGATGAAATTAGTCAGGGAAATATTTTTCAAAGAAACTTTGCCACCATTTTTTCCACACGAGCCGACCTCCAACCTCCCTGCCCCTCCCCTCCGGGAAGGAAGGAACACTCGTGACTTCTCTAGCCACGTATTTCTGGGAGCTCTATGGTACTGGGTCATTTTTTCTTATAAAAGGAGGTAAAAGGGCGGGGGGGCGGTGTCCGTTTTCTTGCTTTAAAGTTTTAATATCTTCAATGAAAGTACTGAGACAGAGAGAGAGGGTTAGACAGGGTGTCTTTTGTCTTGCCCCGGTTAGGATTTCTTAAGCAAATCCACTGGGCTTTCAACATGAAGCTAGAAAATCGGGACTTTTTTAAAACACCCCGGGACATGGGACAAATTGTTATAAATCGTGACTGTCCCGCCAAAATTGGGACGTCTGGTCACCTTAATCTAAGCGTAGTACATAAAAGTATCTGCTACAATGTCCCACCTGTCAATGACTACTTCAACCACAACAATACACAAGCACACAATAGATAGAAACTTAAGGTAAACCCCTCCAAACTCAATTGCAGAAAATATGACTTTTGCAACAGAGTGGTCAATGCCTGGAATGCACAACCTGGCTCTCTGGTTTCTTCCCCAAACCCACAAAACTTTAACCTTAGACTATCTACTGTCAACCTTACCCCATTCCTAAGAGGTTTGTAAGGGTCATGCATAAGTGCACCAAAATGCCTACTATCCCTGTCCTAATGTTTCTTTTTATTCATATCCATTTAATGTATCCAAAATTATGTTTATACATATAATTGTTGTCTAATACATGTTTGACAAAATAAATAAATAAATAATAAATAAATAAACAAAAACTTTCTGACTTTTTCAACTGTCTTCCGTTTTTTCCCCTGTTCATTGAAGCTGTCTGGAAAAACTATGCTTTGGTATTGATTATTTTCAAGAAATTTGTACCTATCTTGAATATCTTTTCCCCTTAGCTTCACTTGCCATAGAATCCTTCCCCAAAATAGTTACAACTGTCTATCACCAAGGTAGTCAGACAAATAAAACTGGAGAAAATGTGGCTGCTATTCAAGTTATAACTGTGTTTGCTGAAGCTGTAGAATGAGCGCCTGGGGAGCCTACCCACATACAAAAGTGATCTTATCAAGTGGAGAAATTGCAGGAAGGACCAGGCCAAAACTTTATGGGAAAGAAAAAAAAAAAGAACAGCAACACAAAATTCCACCTTGGATATATTTTCTCAGGAAAATATAAAATCCAATAATTGGGTATCTGTTCATTATAAGATAAGTAATAATCCCCTGGTCAGGAAAAAGATCAGCTATCCAGCCTCAACTGAGAGAAATGCCCTGGACATGTATAAAAGATTCAGGGCTTCAAAGTGATACTGAACTTGTAGTTAGATACACACAAACACATGTATATGGATGCCACTGTGCATAACCCTGAAAGCTTAGAATTGGCCTCCGGAGATTCTCCAGAAGTAACTTGTGAAATTGATTTTTTTTTAAGCCATGCAAGGAAATATGATCTAAAGGAAGGGAGGTTATCCTATTATTAATATTTGCTTAACTGAAGTGTAACTAGCTTTGTGGTCATCCAGTTCGCTATCCTGATTGCATCTAAATTTACATTTTGGCCTTCAACATGCTATTTTGAAAACTAAGCACAACTCTTGACCTTGTGCATATCAGTTGTAAATTTATAATCAACCTAATAAAAACAATAGAATAACAGAGTTGGAAGGAACCTTGGAGGTCTTTTAGTTCAAAATGTTGTACATTATGAAAGACAGAAATGAAGACAATATGCCATGTGAAAAGGAAAAAAAATACAATATATAAAAACATAAATGAATTTGCAGATTGTTTAAAATAGTTCCACATCTAATGATCGATATCAAATAATATCAAATTAGAATTAGTTCCGTTTAAACTCATCCATTCATATCTTATGTTTCTCAAATTTGATGTTATTCAAATGATTCATGCCAATTAACATTAAAAAAACATTCATATAGAAAATTATTTTATCGATGGTTAGAGAATAAATATAGGAATTAGAAGTAAAAGTAGATGCGTAAAATATAGAAAAAGTATCAATAGAGTTAACATAATTACTAGAGTTAAATAAATCAAGAAGAGGGTTGTTATAGTATTAGACATTTAAGGTATTGGTAATTAAGCCAGGAATAGACTAAATAATGAATTTGATTATAAGTTCTAACTGTTATTGCACAAAATATTTGTACCCAGATGACACACTGTTTAATGGAAGATGGATTGTTTATATTAAAATAAAATTTAATTTTTTAAAAAAAATCCATGGTGTAACCAGGGTCGTCAATGATTCTTGAAAGTAATTCATAAAATATAAAAATAGTAATATTCATGAAAAATGCCATTCCAAAGCTGCAACTCTTAAGGCCACTGGCTACCTTTTAAAAATATTTTTCAAACAGGTTTTTTTCTGTGTGTTGAAGATCAGGCAACACATTTATCTATCTCTTCTGTTCAATGTGCTCTAGATTTTTATATAAGTTACCTGCATTTAAAAAAAAAACCTATGGGACAGACAGCATGCATTTTGATTTTACATATAGTGATTTAATAATGAAAATGAACAGCTCCCACAAAAACATCAGATAAGCCATATAATGTTTCATGTCTAGATGATGTTCATCCTTGAAACAAAAGCTTGGGTTCTTATAGTTAATAATTTAAGTTGTCATCGGCTTCATCTTAATTCTTTGCTATTGTAGTGATTTTAATAAAGATTACAATTACAAAAATGAAACTAATAAAATAAATAAAAAATAAAATAAAATAAGAAAAATGAAAAAAGAAAACATAGAAACACAAATAGAAAAGAAAGAAAAATAAAGATATAGTAATGAAAAAAATAACTTTATATATTTGACTTTCCCCTTCATTAAAACAAATATGAACAATTTTAATAATTTATCACCTCTTAAAATACAACAAATTAGATTTTCTTCTCATATCTCATTTCTTACCTATAAACAAATTCATATAGCTTCATTTCAGTCAGCAAAAATCCATTAAGATTTACTAGAGAAAACATGTATTTAAAATTTGATCAAATAAACCAATTTTATATTATTTCCTTTTACCTCTAACAATAGTCTTCTCAAATAATCTCATAGAGCTTGACTTCTTTTCATTTTTTTTCCTTTTACCTTCTCTCAGACTTCTTCAAAACTTTTGTAAATTTACAAGATTCTTTTGTAAATTTATGATTATTTTTTGTAAAAATATTGAAAAAAATATATCCCTGTCACTCTTTTGGTTTGTTATTTGTATATCTCTTCTAATTATTAACAGATCAGCTATTTTGTACATCCAGTGTAACATCAGTTTCCATAAATTCTAAATCTGACCAAACTTAGATAAGTTTAAATAGGTGGCTTGTTTAGTAACTCACCATGCCTGGATTCTCCAACTGAAAACAAATGTGAAGTAAAACAGCCTCTGAGGGAATTTTTTTTCCTCCACATACACATATTAGTGGCTAGTTGATGGATAAATAATTATGCCCGCTTCCTATGAAAAGAAGCAAGACTTGCTTTTAATAGATCCTTTGAAAAAGTAGCAAATAGGGAAAACCCTTGGAGAGTTGTCACTCACTGAACCTCTTTTAAATGACAGAGCTATGGATGTCTTGACAATATTTAGAGGATATTGGAAAGAAAGAGTTGAACTGAATAGAGAGAAGGCAAGGCAGTGAGGAACAGCCACATAGCTGCATTTACAGAAGCATTAATCTCAGAGATGATTGTGGTACTTGCTGAGACCATGAAGAGCTATTTCAGCACCTGGCAGGTTATAAGCCATGAAGGATTGTAGGGTTCTCTGACTGGGTTTGTGCATCACATTAAACCATGATTTGTATTCTTAGATATTAGCTACAATGAGCATGTTCACATATTATGTGACATTCAAAGAAAACAAACCATCATACTGTTTCTTGGGATTTATGATTCTATTAAGATTCTAATAAAGGATGTGCTATTAAAAGGATGTGCAGCAGATAAGGAAAAAGCTAATGCTAAGAAAGGATAAATCTCTTCCCCTTTTTTGAGGTTTTGGGGAACAAATCAAATGCTAAACTGCAGGACTGGGACTCCACTTATCATATCCATGCCAAGAATAATAAAGGAGTAGTAAATCTCTATTATTTTAACGCTGTCAATCAAATATTGAAAATAAAATACTATTATTTTTTCTCTTCAAAGCAACTTTGTGATTATTCATTTTTAAAGAAAGAGAAATAGGACAACTAAGAATGTCTTGTTTACAATAAAAGTTATTGGGACTGGTTTTTTTAAATAAAATATATACACACACATATGCATTTGCTCTAGGAATATAAAATACACACGAAATACGCAGAAAGAAAATGTTGTATAAGCAAATAAGATTTGTACTCATTTGAACGAAAAATTTGCTTTGTCTGCTGCTAGTAAAATTCTGTCACTGAAACCAAATATGATTGATGGCTTACCCACATGTTCCCAACAAATCCATCTTCAAATAGCTGCTCCAATGCAGTCAAGTGTCCTGACACTTTTTAAATCACAGTTGACAACGGATATAGGCAACTGCTGAAGATTTAATCTTAACAAGATTTGCAGTGAACTCCTGGGGATACTAGTTTTAATTAGAAGGAGAATGACAGGCTTAGAGTAGATTGTTTAGTAAAGTTCACTAAGTTACATCTGATTAAAAGACATATGGTAGACAGCTTTATTTTCCCTTTAGGAAACCTGTAGATTTGGAATAACTGAATCCCTTCCCAACAAACATTTCTTTATGTAAGTGATAGTCTTGCCAATCTTGAGACATATGGTATACTTTTCTCTGTCTTATATTGTTTGCATTAAAAAAAACTGTATTTTTCCAATAATATTGGAAAGAAGAAGACATGTTAAAAAACTCCCAAATGTTAAGTGAAAGTATTGGACACATTTAATTTTAGTTTTTTTCTGTAAAAAAAAAAATGTACAAAGCATCCTATCGCAGCAATTTAATTTCTCCAATTCCTCAGAATTTTATACAATCCCTAATCTCCACCCATACTGACATGAAACAGTACCAGTTTGATTGGAGCAATACAAGAATCATTGCTACCATCCACAATGCTTATAAGTTCCTTAAAGCCTGGCACTCCATAAGCAATTCCATCAACAGACACATTGACCTACAATTTATGAACCCCACAGAATTCAAAACAATTCCAGAGTCAACCAGAGACATCAGCAACCCTCAACCAAATCAACCAAGCCCCTGCAGCACTTCACAACCCTCACCCAACAACCCAACAACCCTCACTTGATGTAACCATCCTCCATCACAAGACCCATTACAAGACTCTGATTGGTGACCCACACCTGACCCATCACATGAACCACCACAAAACTATCACTTGACACACCCATGCTTGATCCACCATAAGACCCTGACCTGATATAAGCCTCACCTGATGTGAGGTCACCATCACAAGACCTACTCCCAACACAAAGCCCTTTGTGGGGCTGACATCTCCTAAATCCCACTGAAGATGTTAGCTAGCCTAGTAACAAAATGTTTGGAAACAACCCACAAGCTCAGAGAATGAACCTCCACCCTCATCCTACACCCAAGCCACAGATATTTGCTACCATCACAAATGTGTTCTAACCAAGGATGGGGAAAAATGAGATTAACTATATTAAGATGTAAGGGAAAACAAATTAATTCATGACAGATTAATTCATTAATTCATTCTTAGCATACCTTGATTTGCTTCTGCAGTTGTCAGTGTCCCATCTATGGCTCCTCTGGGAGTTGGAGGTGGCTTAGATTTTGAAGGAACACCTACCTTTGGCATTCAGTAAAATGGGAACACTTTGATGGCAAGATTCTTCAGGCATAGACTTTTATGTAATATTTTAAGAGTAAAGCATGATTATATATGCCAGAGTAAGTAAAGAGAGCCTCCAAAGCTGCCTTTGGACTAAGTGAATTTGTCATTGATATTATCTTTGTGCACTTTTTCTATTTAGTAATAATCGCTTTTCTTTTTCGTCTCATTACCAGCCTTCCTACGACTTCAGCAGAAAAATGCTGTCCCTTGACTTTCAACTCTTGTCCTCTTGTTATCATCCTCCATTATGAAATAATTTCTCGGGAGTACAAAGATGAGCTTGGCAACTGAGAAGGCTGTTGCAGTGACAGCACAATTTGCTTGAGAATTTGTTTCATGACACAAGAGAGAGAGAGAGAGAGAAAGAAAGAGAAAGAGAGAAATGCAATCATCCACAGTTGCATTTCTATGGTATCTTAACTAGTTCAGTCCCTAAATCATAAATCACAGCATATAGCAGAAAAACGATAATGAAAGAAATTACGTTGTGAAGTGTGTGTTATTTCTATTGTGTTATTTCTATTGAACAGAATTTGTATCTAAGTGGATGCAGTTACGCACACACATAGAGAGAGGGGGAGAAAAAAGAGTGATAGTAGCTTACATATATTAAATTCTACTTCATTTTAGTAAGCAACTATGTACCAAGTAATAACAAAGGAAGACAAAATAAAACAATATAAATTAAAGTCAAAATATACCGAAGAAAAGAATCAGAATAGAACCCATACAGATCTCTGGGAAGATGCTGTTCTTGAGGAAAAGGTACCACAATAGACAATATCCAGGCTCTTATTACTTGGCGTTGTTTAATTAATGGGAATGTTAAACAAGTCAGACAAAAATATTTCTCACCATTGCCTCTAGTGCCTGTTCTTCCTTTAACACTCTGCCATTCTAGGTTATTATGTTGAGAAAAATACTGGCTTGCAATCTCCCATCACTTTTATTTTTATGTGGTACCCTATAAATAAAATGGCATGCTGTAAAATGGTATGCTATAATGTGCTCTTTTGTTTGCTTGGGGATATGTTACTTTCTTAATTTTTTTTAAATTAAAAGTTTGTATATTTCTGTGTGTGCAGGTGTAATAGCAATGGCACTAAGACTTATATACCACTTCACAGTGCTTTACAGCCCTCTCGAAGTGGTCGAAGTTGCCCCCAATAACCTGGATCCTCATTTTATTGACCTCAGAAGGATGGAAGGTTAAGTCAAACTCGAGCCAGTGATAACTGAACTGCCAAACTGCTGGCAATGAGCAGTCAGCCAAATTAGTCTGAAATACTGCATTCTAACCACTGCATTCTAACCTCTGCACCACTGCATTCTAACCACTGTGCCACTATACCTCTAAGTTCTAGGGGCAGGGACAGAATAGTATAGTAGCAGGTAGTTGGTGCCAAGGAAGCTGTTATTGAGTATATTGCACAGGTGGTATTCAGGAGGTTCTGACCTTTTCTGGAGAACCAGTAGCAGAAATTTTGAGTAGTTCAGAGAACCAGTAATTACCACCTCTGACTGCCCACCCCCCCATCTATTCTCTGCCTCCCGAGTCCCAGTTGATCAGGAGGGCATGGAGATTTTTACAGTATCCTTCCCCTGCCATGTCCACCAATTCATGCCTACCAAGTCACACCATGCTCATCAAGCCATGCCCACAGAACAACAGCAAAAAACTTTGAATCCCATCACTGGTATATTGGATTCCAGGACACAAAGTTGTCTGCACTGGCTGAAGCTATTTTCTAGTCCTGTTGCCAGGGATCAAAGTTGCATGGAAATCTTTTGTGATTTACAGGTAAATATGAAGCTGAACATAAAAGAAAAAAATGATCCCATCTAGCTAAGAATGGCTAACTTCCCATGATTAATAGTATATTTATAATTCTTGGATGAAGTTGTAGATGCTACATCACTTGGGAGTTCTGAAGACAGGATTTAACTAATTGAGTATGTGCCATCAAATAATTTTTTCACTCTTAGTGAGTAACCTACATAGGTGTTCTCACTGATGATCTGTCGCTTTGTTGGTCTTTCAGATCTTTCAACAGCGCCTTCATTGAGCCCATCCACCTTACCATTGGTCATCCTCTTCTTTTTCTTCCCACCTCTCCCATCATAATAACCATTTGTGTTGGATGGTATGGGAACAATTCCTTCACTGGGCAGGAGTTTGGATGAGAAGAGAGTATTTTCTTATTTAGTGCACTGAATTGAGTTATATCTCTGTTCTGACCCCCCTCGTCCCACACCAACACACTCCGAGTCAAAGATACTTTACAGAATTTATTAACAGACAGACAGGTCCTTGGCAGCAATCCAACACAGATAAGTCGTGGCAGCAGTCCAGCCTGCCAAGCCACAATCCTGTTCTCCAACATTCGTTAATGTGTTGACTTCTGCAAAAGGGGCATGTGCACAAGCATTCCTTTTATAGTCTGGAGAGAAGCCTAATTACCAGCAGCTGAGTGCAATTACCTCCTGTAACTGCACAATTGTTCCTTACGCCTATTAGCTCTCTGGTGTTGGGCATCCAGGAACAAGTCACTGCTGACATCAGGATCACACTCCCTTGTCTCTTCCCCACTGGTCCAAGGCTCAGGCGCCTCCTGGTGGTCAACCAGCCTCTCTGTGCCCTGCTCAGAGTTGGAACCCTGTCCAGGGTCCTCCACATCCTCCAGAGCCGACTCATAGGCCCCCTCGCTGTTGGAGTCTGGTGGCAGCTCCAACGGCTCCTGCTGGGCCACATCATATCTCAGATGTTGTAAATGACTTGACATCCCATTTTGCCTTATTCCTTTCTAGCGTTGAAACATAATACATTAAGTTTGGTAGCCAAGGACCAGAGCACCATAATCAGAGATTGTTCCTCCTAGACTCGATGCAATGGACTTACTCAGTATCTTCCATTTATGTATACCACTGAAATCATGTTAAAGGAAGAAATGAGACTATTTTAATTCACTAAATCTCACCTGGTAAAAAAAAAATCACATGTAAGAATTCCTAGAGAGAAGACTACACTTGTTGCCTAGGGAAACTAGTCGTCACCTGGACCTGCCTAATCTTGTATGGGAAGATGTGCATGCTGTCTTCTGCAAAAGAGAAGCAATTCATATTGAGGCCAAAAATATTTCAGAGGCATCTCTGTATTTTGAAGCCAGCCCAATGAACCCGAAAAAGACCCATGCAGACTGTGTTCAATTTTTCAATGATTTCTTTGCGTTCGTCCAGTATCACATAGAATTGGACTTTCACATAAAATGCATGAAAATTGCTTGCATGGTTCAACTGCGTTACATTTTTAGGTTATTGGTTTGGCTGACTTTTATATTTTTCTCTTTTTTGTTGAGAAAAAAGAAGTGCCCTCCTATACCAATCTTATTCACCACAGGATGGTGATAAAACAAATAATTTTCCCTAGCTAAAGAAAAAAATATTCCTCATACAAGAAAGGGTTTTTTTTTAACTGAAAATGAGTATAGATTTTTTTAATAAAATGTGGGTGGGGGAATACACATTTTTAGGAAAGACTAATTTGAATTCCCATATTAAAAATACATGGCTAGAAGCATCTGCTTTGTTTTATATTATAGGCCAGGGGGACACTACCAAATAGATCAGAGGCAAAGCATACACTGTTAAAATTAAATGATAGCAGCCAGTTTAATAAAATAAATAAAAGAGCCTGGAATTAATCACTTTAAAAAACAATTCTTTCTTATTTAAGCTGGTCATTTTGTCCACAGTCATCTAGAGTTATATATATTCAAGAAGGACAGCTATATAAATTTACCAAATAAATAAAGTTAAAAGGCTCTATTCTGAAATATACAGTTGTTGTTGTTAGTTGTGAAGTCATGTCCGACCCATTGCCAACTCTTGGACAATGCTCCTCCAGGCCTTCCTGCCCTCTACCATCCTCTGGAGTCCATTTAAGCTCATGCCTACTGCTTCGGTGACTCCGTTCAGCCACCTCATATGCAGAAATATACAGTAGACCAGTTATTTTCTTTTCAAACTTGGCAATTTTAAAGTCTGTGGACTTCAATTCCCAGAATTTCCCAGCCAACACTCTATGTGGGATTCTGACTTTACACTGCCTTTTTTTTTTTTATTAGACATTTATAGGCCGCCCTTTTCCCTGAGGGGACTCAGGGCGGCTTACAGTCAAAAGGGAAGGGAGTGTCAGACAATACAAAAAGAAATGTGCACAAAGGTAAATTAAATAGTAAAACTCAACATTCACTCAACATTCGGGAGGGGCAAAAGTAAACTTATCCCCAGGCCTGACGGGCTAGCCAGTTCTTGAGGGCTGTGTGGAAGGCCTGGACGGTGGTGAGGGTACGAATCTCCACAGGGAGATTGTTCCATAGTGTCGGAGCCGCAACAGAGAAGGCTCTCCTCCGAGTAGTCGCCAGTCGGCACTGACTGGCGGATGGAATACGGAGGAGGCCAACTCTATGCGATCTGATGGGATGCAGGGAGGTAATTGGCCGAAGGCGGTCTCTCAAATAGCCAGATCCACTACCATGGAGCGCTTTATAGGTGGTGAGTAGAACCTTGAAGTGCACCCGGAGATCGACAGGTAGCCTTCCTTTAGACTTTAAGAAGTTCATTCATCATTCAGTGAGAATATGGAATTTCAGAAGTTTGAACCCTGACAACGATAACAAAGTAACCTAATCCAAACCTTAATCAGAATAATAACATAAAAATACATACTTTAAAAATGAATACAATGAAGAGTATTCTTGGCATTGCAAATTCAATTAGCTCCACAGCCGCAATATGTTTGTTGAAATACTGAGAGTCTGACATAAAGGTGGCACTGAAATAATTAGCTCCCCTGAGCTATATCCTTTTGGGGGAAAAAACTCAGTACTAACTAAAAAAAATAAAAATTCCAGGATTTTATGGCCTCCATTGTTTGCTCATTTAAAAGCAATGGACAGAAGGACAGGCATAATTATGTTATTTCCTTATGGGTTCCCAGTGGAAAATATATCATTACAATAGGTATACTTATCTAGCATCTTACATCTAAACAGCTAAATGTGTGTTCTCTCTCTGTCTCATGCTCTCTTTAGCATCGACTCTAGCTAATTAAAACTCATGATGAGTTTTCTGACACTAAAGGAAAGAGAATCATTGATGTCCCCCACATACACAAAAAATTTCCTTTGTATATGGTGTCAAGATGTAGGAGGAAGTGTGACTGTTGTCCTTAATTAATCTTACTTCTATTGCCACTTCATTTATTTTAATTATTTCAAAGGATACTGAGCCTGTAATCTTCATGTACATGTGGGGTTTTTTATAAGATATAAAAATAGGTGGAGTGTTGTTTTTTTTTAGATTAGCTTTTACATTTACTTAGAATTTCTCTTAATTTCATTGTAGTTATGCATTTATGCATTTTTTTTAAGCCAATCTTTTTCTGGAGTCTGACGTGTAAATATATAACTGGTTTCTCGACTGTGGTATAAATATTTTACTTACCTGTTTTTTTATTTGTTAACCACCCTAGTCAAATTACTGGAGAGGGACTGGAGAGTAAAACATACAATAAATGGTTACAGGAACTGGGCATGGCTAGTCTAGTGAAGAGAAGGACCAGGGGAGACATGATCGCATTCTTCCAATATTTGAGAGGCTGTCACAGAGAGGTGGGGGTCAAGCTATTTTCCAAAGCACCTGAAGACCAGACAAGGAATCATGGATGGAAACTGACCAAGGAGATATTCAATAAGGATACATTTTCTGACAGTGAGAGCAATCAACCAATGGAACAGCTTCCCTTCAGAAGTTGTGAGAGCTCGTGGCACGACAAAACCGCGCTCCACTAAAGCATGCTCGATTAAACCACGTCGCTGACGTCATCAGCAGGGCGACTTTAAATAGCGCTTTGAAAGCAAGCCGATTCAAGTTAAGGTAAGGGTTAGGTTTAGGGTTAGGTTAAGGGTTAGGGTTAGGGTTAGGGTTAGGGTTAGGGTTAGGGTTAGGATTAGGATTAGGTTTAGCATTAGGTTAAGGGTTAGGTTTAGGGTTAGGTTTAGGATTAGGTTTAGGGGGGTTAGGTTTAGGTTTAGGGGTTAATTTTAGCTTTAGAGTTTACAGCATGCTTTTTTCATCGCGCTGTGATGACGTCAGCTACGCGGTTTCGTCGAGCGCGCTTTAGTCAAACGCGGTTTTGTGGTGGAACCGTGGGAGCTTCATCACTGAAAGCTTTCAAGAAGAGACTGTGCTGCCATCTGTCAAAAAAAATATGCAGGGTCTGCTTGGGCAGGGGGTTAGAGTAGTTAACCTACAAGGTCCCTTCCAACTCTTTTAATATGTAAATTGGTATCATTGGCATGGAAGTGTGCAGCAAAGTAAAAACCAAGCAAACAAACAAACAAAAGAGGAAAAAGACCCAATGCACAATGAGCACCCAAACTGGAGATGAATGGTAAATGAAATAAGTTTTAGCAACTTTGCAAAATATGGGAAAGTAGCATTGTGATTGGGATGTAGGTATGTCCCACAAGAGAAGGTTTGCCACAAAGAAAGGATGGCTATCTTGTTCAAGTGATGCATATTTCCCCATACTTTCAGTAGACTTCTTGGCATGATTAGCTTTGACAGATGCAGTTGTTTTTATTTTAAATTTGATTAAACTAACCAGCTTAAAGTGACGAATTTCATAAAACATCTCCATAATATGCCCAAAGGTGCCTTGAACTATCTCCACACTTACACACACAAACACACACACACACACACAGAGAGAGAGAGAGAGAGAGAGAGAGAGAGAGAGAGAGAGAGAGAGAGAGAGAGAGAGAGAGACCATACACAATCTTGAATATAATCGTCTACTGGTTAAATGGTTAATTGTTGTAATGCTTTATTCATTATTAATTTCAACTCCTTTTTGGGTTCCATTAGTTCTGCATATCAAGCTACCTTATTTATCAGTGGTATATCACAGCTCTGTAATTAGATAATGACTTTTACAAATGCATGCAATAAACACTAGAGTAACTTTCTTGTTTCTGGTTTTCCCAGTTGCAATGTACGGCTGTGAAAATTGGACCATAAGAAAGGCTGAGTGCCAAAGAATTGAGGCCTTTGAACTAAGGTGCTGGAGAAGACTCCTGTGATTCCCTTGGCCTGCGAGGCAATCAAACCAGTGAGTCCTTGAGGAGATCAACCCTGACTGCTCTTTAGAAGGCCAGATCCTGAAGATGAAACTCAAATACTTTTGGCCGCCTAATGAAAAGGAAGGACTTACTGGAGAAGAGCCTAATGCTGGGAAAGATTGAGGGCAAAAGAAGAAGGGGATGACAGAGAATTAGGTGTCTGGATGGAGTCACTGAAGCAGTAGGCATGAGCTTAAATGGACTCCAGGGGATGATAGAGGACAGGAAGGCCTGGAGGAATGTTGTCCATGGGATCATGATGAATCGGACATGATTTTGCAACTAAGAACAACAACAACAAATTTTCTTGTTTTGTTTATTAAATATATTTCTTGTATTCTGATTGTGTTGTTTATATTTTCATTAATTTTGAATCAAGATGGAGAAAAGTTCCACCCCATTCCAAAACCTGGGAACAGATCTGGGCCTTAAATAGTTTATTGAATATCAGGGTAGAAATAATGGGATCAGGGTAAATTATAGACTAAGAAGTCTTTACTATATTCAGGGAAAATACACAAAATTGAATATATAAAAAGAAAAATATACAAATATGTAAAAATTGTTGACATTTCTGCAATTGAGAACCGAACTAAAATACAATATTACAAAGGAAACAGCATCCATTAGCTCAGTTTTTGCAATAATGCTTACAACAAAAATGTATAAACCACAGAAGTTTGGTTTAAATTCACAAATTCCTTACTTTTCTTATTTCAACCTTCCAATATAAAGGAGAGGTGCTTTTTTCACATTAATTTGACTTCAGGTACACTTTTCTGCATGATTAATATTTTCAATGTTGCTATCTTTTCCATATGTTTGCCATGATTTGAAAATACAAAAAGAAGGCAGTTTCAGACCAGGGGTAGCTTCCTGTCTGCAATACTACAGGTTCGGTGCCCGAAAATTTTTGTGCACGTGCGCATTTGCACTTAGAAAGGTGTGTGCATGTACACAACATAAAAAAGGGAAAAATACATTTTTTTTCAATGAAGATTGTTCTACGTATGTGCAGAACAGAAAATCAAGATGGTGCCGCCAAAGACATATACATATACATATACACGTACACGTGTATGTGTATGTGTATGTGCTACCTGAATTTAAACTTTGAATTATTTAAATTAAACTTTGAACTATTATTAACATTAAAGGCTGGAACAAAGAAGAACTTTTTCACATCCTTCCCTAACGGGGTACTGCATAGTGGTTTAAGTGATGGACTAGAAAGAAGGAGGCTGAGATGCCCCTTTCTCAGTGACTGAAACACTCTGGGTCACCTTAGAATATAGAATAACAGAGTTGGAAAGGACCTTGGAGGTCTTCTAATCCAACCCCCTACTTAAGCAGGAAACCCTACACCACTTCAGACAAATGGCTATCCAACATCTTCTTAAAAACTTCCAGTGTTGGAGCATTCACAAATTCTAGAGACAAGTTGTTCCATTGATTAATTGTTCTAACTGTCAGAAAATTTCTTCTTAGTTCTAAGTTGTTTCTCTCCTTGATTAGTTTCCACCCATTGCTTCTTGTCCTGCCCTCAGGTGCTTTGGAGAATCACTTGACTCTCTCTTCTTTGTGGCAGCCCTTGAAATATCAGAAGACTGCTATTATGGCTCCCCTGGTCCTTCTTTTCATTAAACTAGACATACCCAGTTCCTGCAGCTATCCTTTATTTGTTTGAACAAGTTGTCTCTCAACCCAACATACCTTATAGATTGCTCTATAATTAGTGGAGAACGTTAGATATACTTTTTAGAACTTAAGTGTAAGGGTGGGATATGAATTTAACATATGCATGAATAATAAATACTTGCCTAGGAGGGAGGAACCAAAGAAATGGCAAATGTATTTTGTCTGGGAAACAGATTTTACTATTAATTTGGATATGGAGATGGTAGTAAAAGCACCCTAAAATGAATCCCACTGACCTTCGAGCATGTTGATTAAGGTCAATTTTATTTGTCCAAACTGATATGGGTCTCAGTCCTGAGAAGGTAGATGATGAATTGGAATCTATCCTGAGTGCTGAAATTAGCAGTGGTGATTTTTGTCTTGGTCTCCTAGGCTGTCTAACGAAATTGATTACCTGTGCATTCAAGATGGCAATTATAATTATCCCAACAACCCATTAAATTCTATAGATACAGAGCTGGGCAGATGGTCAAATTTCATCTAATCCAATTTGTTGTGCTGATGCACTACTTTCACTGATGGACATCATTGTTGGGGAGGTTCTGCTTCATGCCTTGTGTAAAAGAATCCTCCTCCTTCTGACTCACCCTAGGCCTTTCATGTTTTTTTCTTCTCTATACACAATTATAGCTATATATTGACATAGTTATTATTATTTTTTACATTCGTTGTTCTTATACATTTGTCATTCCATTTATAGGGTTATAACATATCATTTGGGTTGCTTTGTTTACCATTCCTCACTTGTTTTGACACCACCTTCTTTTCCCTTTTTTTTCTCCCACTCTCCCTTCTCTACTTCCTTCCTTCTTCTCTCCTTTTCCTTCCTTCTTCTATTACCTCTCCCCTACTCCTCTCTTCCTCTTCCCCTTCCTACCCTCTCTCCTTCCCTCCTTCTGCCTTCCATCTTCCTCTCCTCACCTCTATCTTCCTCCCCCCTCTTCCTCTCTTCTCCTCTCCTTCCCTCTTCCTTTCTTTTTCTATTGTTGTAGGTGTCTCTTCCAGCTCTTAATTTTTATTTTCTTGGGGCAGTATTTCTGCAGACCCAAAAATAGTTAAATATCCTTTCTTGTTCCCTTTCCTTCTCAAATCTATCCTGATTATGTTTCCCCACCTCTTTGTATCTTACTTTTGAATATATATTATATAAAATTATTTTCTTCCCTATTTCCCCCCCTCTTCTCCCCCTTTTCTACTTAATGGCATATCGTCTGAGTTCCATATCTTCCCATTATTTTCTTTTCTGATATCATAAATTCATTTTTGTAGGTTACACAAACCTACAGTAGCTATTCTTTCAACCTGTCACAGTGGAGCCTTTATTTTATTTTTTAAAAATCCTATCAGATGCTTGGCATAAACTATTTCCTACATCCTTTTCTCCCCAGCTTCAGTCAAACACTTGCTAACTGTTGTTGAACTAGAATACTAGTAACTAGAGTTGACAGGAAATTTGTTTAATCAGCCTTCTTATAAACACTTGATTTGACTATAGACAGTGTTTGATTCAGGCAGAATCCATAAGATCTGCAACAAACAGTTGTAAAGTGAAGACTTAAGAATAAATACAATGCATTGGACTGTAAGGTCACACAAGGTTAACTTGTTTTTAAAACACTAAGCAATATTTGGATGGAAAATTGATATAAAATTCCAGGACTGCAGGTAGACCGAGGAATCAAAACCATGGAATTGGCCAGAAGGAAGGCATGCCATATCACATCCCAGTTACCAGGAAAATGGTATGGATGTGCCTGTCATGTACCAGCACATAACTTTTATATACTGTTATATATTGTATATAGTCCAATCTAGTGGCCATAGAGGTATGCCCCAACATATAATCTTTATATTCTAATGGCTGTAGAGACAAATACCAATTATATTTTTTGAAGCTGAACAACCTCATTCCCATCAGCCCACACTCTCAAACCAAGTGCATACTGGGAAGCCAGACTTCATTTCTTTCAGCATTTGGAGAAGGCAGAAGCAGAAAGAAGAATCCATCTTAATGTGTGGTACATGGTCATCCAAGGACAAACCCACATCCCACCCACAGAGCATCACTGGTGAGATTTAGATTGCTTGGGTTTATTAATTGTTATGTTCAGCAGTAACCCAATACTGCCTATCTTGTATTTGTTTCTCATTGTATGTATTCCTGTTTTCCCCAGTTTCACCACATCCTGTTCTTTCAATAAAGCATTCAGATCTATACACACAGTCTGTTTTATTGGACGATAGGTGGGTTTAGCTGCATGTTGAACTGCACACAGTCTAACGTGTAATAAGGGTTGGGTTCCGGCAGTCACTACTGCCAGTTAGCTCATGGGTGCATCACGAACGCATGCGCAGAGCAATAAAAATTGCTCTGTGCATGAGCAGAAGCAAAAAACAAGATGGCAGCACCTATGGTGCCATTGGGAGAACTGGTTCAGTGGCACGGCAGACCTAGGCCATTGCCGGTTCCAGTGACCCAGGCCGCCAAACTACTAACGATTTGGCCGAACCGGTAGGAATCCACCACTGGTGAGGACGGAACAGTTCCCATCTAAGTACTAAGAGTCAAACACAACTCAAGGGAGACTTTATTTTTTTAGATTACAAGTCACCTTGAGTCATCCATTTTGTATGTACTGGGCCCCTAAGAATGTTTTTGGATAGAGTCCCATAAACAAGGCTTCTTTATAGGTCAAGGGGCTCAAACAACATTGATGTTAAAGCTAACTAAAACAGAGATACTCAATTCTGTGTGATGTCTCCCACATTTCATTCTGGATACTGACCGAAGTGACAGACTTTATAGCCCTCAATGTGAAAAAAATATGGGCAATAAAAAGCAATGAGAGAGAGAGAGAGAAAGAGAGAGAGAGAGAGAGAGAGAGAGAGAGGGAGGGAGGGAGGGAGGGAGGGAGGGAGAATTCTTTACCTGCTCCCCAGCTAGGAATATTTATGCAAGGATGATAGACAAAGACATTTTCAGGGATGGCTGAGGTCAAACCCATTATGCTACGCTTGGTCTCAGGTTAGGGGAGCTATTGGAAGTATCTGAAGTATTGCCAACAACAGAAAATTCATTTCCCAGATTTCCTGACTGTAAAAATGGGTTCAAAGGACCATACATGTAGTTTAATATATGGAGATCATAGGCAAAAAGCGTACCCAAGATAGCAAAAGAGGAATAAGGATTGGACTCATTGACCATCAATGAACTGAGGAGCAACTGGAATGTGGTAGATATGAAGGGACTAGGTATAAACAATTTATCTTCGGCCATGTCAAAGAAATTCAGCAGTTTTGTTGAGATGCCAGCAAGAAATTCTGGATGTTGTTTGTGGCTGGCTAACATAATTATGTATTATTCCTCGGAGAATCGGAGATGACTATATTAGAAGTTAGAAGGTCTTTTCCTAATTCAGAATTAGGGATTATAGCGGTGGCGTAGTGAACTGAACACAGCTCAACTAAAACAGAGTCAACAACCAAGACAAAGGCCAAGAATCTAGCTAAGTAGACCTCTCCAGATAAGGAGAAGGTGGCAGATCACTCACATGCACTTTGCACATCTGGTTTCTCTGAGGAGATTACAGACTAGCAATTTTTACAGATCTGGAAGTTTGACTGTCAGGAGTCAATGGGATTAGCTATTTTGCTCACAATCTTGAACTCACAAAGGAGTCTTTAAGTTTCACAAACTTCACTTCCTAATCAGTTTTGGAAATTGCTCATTAACTGCTTCATAAGAGACTTTTGGAATGACAAGTTTGAGCTGTCAGGTGGGTCCTACAGAAGTTATGTCAGACATAAAGCCGAGGTGGCGCAGTGGTTAAATGCAGCACTGCAGGCTACTTCAGCTGATTGCAGTTCTGCAGTTCGGCTGTTCAAATCTCACCGGCTCAGGGTTGACTCAGCCTTCCATCCTTCCGAGGTGGGTAAAATGAGGACCCGGATTGTTGTTGGGGGCAATATGCTGACTCTGTAAACCGCTTAGAGAGGGATGAAAGCCCTATGAAACGGTATATAAGTCTAACTGCTATTGCTATTGCTATAAAGCACCCCTGAACTTCATTTAGTCTGCATATAGTTTCATTTTCTGAAGCAAGAGAGAAAGTCCATCTTCCTGCTACTCCAAGAGATGTTGCTTAACTAAAACTGTCCACGAATTGAGCTGGCTTACATAATTTATTAGTTACTGCGAGTTTGTAACTAGTAACCTATGTAGCTGAGAATTTGACTTTCTAATTGTCTACTTGTCAAGGTCTTTCTCCAGGCTCTATTAAGGAGGAAATATTGAGTTTCTTTAAAAGCTCAAGTGGGGACAGTTTGAAACTTACCCAGAAAAACTTCCATTCTTGCAAGCATAATAAGGAAGAATTGAGTACATAATATTAGGGATCACATTTATGAATTTCATAAAACATCTTCATAATATGCCTATCTCCACACTTACCCCCACACACATATACACCTTACACAATCTCGAATATAATCATCTACAGGTCAAATGGTTAATTGTTAGATGTACAATTATAGATATACTTTTTAGAACCTATGTATAAGGGCAGGATATGAATCTAACATATGCTGTCAGGCCTTCAAACAACTTGATTAAGGTCAGTTTTACCTTATTTGTCAAAACTGATGTGGGTCTCAGTCCTGAAGAGGTAGATGATGAATTGGAATCTATCCTGGGTGTAGAATCAGCAGTGGTGATTTTACCTCAGTCTCCTACGCTGTCTAATGAAATTGATTACTTGTGCATTCAAGATGGCAATTATAATTATTCCAACAACCAGTTAAAGGAAGAATTGAGTATTTTATGTTAGGGATCATATTTATATATCTAGTAGGTGAGGGAAGCCATTCAAAATCCATTAAATCATCCTAATATATTCGACAGTGTAGCATCTGGGCAAGGTAATGGATAACAGCTCTTAACTCATGCCATTTGCCTGTATTATATTTATTGCCCGCAATCAGAAGCATGGCACTTTGTGATTGGTGAAACCATGTATTGCTGGAGCTATTGGCTCTTTGGAACTCAAATGCAGTAGATTTATGAGCATCAGAGGTAGCCTTTAATTGTCCAAGAAGGTCCTTGCACTTATTATTAAGTTTGCCCCACCCTCTGCTCTCATGTATAATGTTACTGGAAGCATATGAGCTCATCAGCTTTATTAATAACTGCAGACAGTTAACAGTTCGTCATAAACAGAGCTTATTGTGTATGCTATTCAAAGGCAGTTTTTGTCACTATGTGGTGGTGAGTGGGAGGGGATTATTGATATTATGATTTTTCATCTTCTATTGTCATGTACTAGGGGCTCTGACTCAATTTTTTAATAAGATAAGGGCTAAAATATGAAACAAACCTTCAGGCCTTCAGAGATTCTCTCTATCATCCTCAAATGAAATAACCATGTAGCATAGATACCATAAATTGATCAAATTAGATAGATAAAAGTAGAAAGCTCTTTAGAAGATGTTGATTATAATACCACCGTAGAAAAAAACAGAGAACCAAACATTAAGAAACCATTTTATATATTGTCTTTTTCGAACTATAAGATGCACTGGTGTATAAGACGCACCAAGATTTTGAAGAGATAAGTAAGTCGGCCCACTGCAGCAATCTGCGGGCTTCAGGAGGGCTGAGGTAAGGCAAAAAAGCTGCCTTTTTTTTTTTTTTTGCGAAAAACAGCTTGTTTTTTGCATGTTTTTTGCAAAAAATGGGAGCATTTTTGCCTTGCCCCAGCCCTGGTGAAACCTTCACAGTGCTGCTGGGGGCTGTGGGAAGACAAACAAGCCTCAGTTTTTGTGAAAAAATGGCCCATTTTTTGAAAAAATGGGATGCAAGGATGGGGCTTTGGAAAACAAAAAATGGCTGTATTCGGTGTAAAAGATACACCAACATTTCCACACTCTTTTAGGGAGGGAAAAGGTGTGTCTTATACTCTGAAAAATACAGTAAGCAAAAAGGACAACGATACTGAAATTGTGGAAATAGGGATATTAAGAAGATGGCCCTTCTTTGAATCACTGGGGTATAAAAAGAATGTCAAAAACAGACTAGAAAAATTCAGTTCCTATAGCTTACCAATAAACTATACTACTAATCTCTTTGTGATTTGATTTTGAGGTTTGGTCTATCTTGTGGGTCTCACAACCATCTTTCTAGACAACACTGATTGCAAGTCAATATTTTCATTCATCAAAAGCAAAGATCATCCTTTTCAAATGATGACACGAAATCCTTCATTTTGTATCAGTGCTGCATTCAAAATCTAAGTTCCCAGGTTTCTTATTTTCCCCCAAAAAATAAAAAAATAAAAAATCTCCTCTTCTGCAACAAAATTATTACATTATTTGCAAGAATTGCTACGGGAAAATTCGACGAGGTTACAAGTTCCATGCAAACCCCAAGGAAACTCATTAATACATTAAAAAGGCAGCTCTGTTCAGATTAGTCTTTCCAATAAGTGATGTATTTTATGTTGATTAAAACTGCATCAAAATGGAGAGAGAGAAAAAAATGAAATTAGATGGGAAGCTTGTAACACATTGGATCACACAGCAATATAATAAAAGGTAGTATAGCATTCCATAGCCTGGAGAAATTACAAAGTAAGAATCCTT
The DNA here is from genome assembly GCF_051295495.1 of Thamnophis sirtalis. Classification (NCBI taxonomy): domain Eukaryota; kingdom Metazoa; phylum Chordata; class Lepidosauria; order Squamata; family Natricidae; genus Thamnophis; species Thamnophis sirtalis. The sequence goes on from NW_028261382.1 coordinate 119,090,436, forward strand.
CATTATACATTTTCTTGTTGCAATAAAATTTATATAATACCGTAGAACATTTAAGAAAAGGAATGGAGGAAAGATACACATTGGGCCATGGAAATGAATTTTATCACATGTTGTTTTTGTTGGAGATGTTATCTCTTTGTGTAAGAGTGATTTTAAGAGTAGGACTTTGACCTAAGAAATTATAAATGAAACAGGTGTTGTAACTATAATAAAAAAAGAAATGCATTTTCAAGTAATACATTATATCTAGCAGATGTTCTTTTTTGACAGAGAATAATTCAATTTAAAGAATTAAATTTCTTGGACTTTTGCATATAATGGGATATCCCATAGAATACACACACACACACACACACACACACACACACACACTCCATACACATACAAACTAAAACACATTTAAACTAGGCCCTGATTAAATTAATTTAAAAAGTCTTATAATGCTATAAGTCAAATAGAATTAACAAATTAACATTATTTAAGAAGTCAAATACTATCTCATAGAAATAGTTGCCTCTAATACAATTTATAATTTATTAATATGCACAAAGAAAATTGAGAGTTTCATCTGACTAGTATACCAGACAGTGAGAGCACACAGTAGGCCTTTTGATGTGGTTACATCCCAATCAAATTTGTGTAGTCATGTTTTTATATTTTCAAGTGCATTCCATTCTATGATAGCTCTCAGAATTTCTAATAAACAGGCTAATTGTTCCAGGCTCTACTTTTTATTTACTACAAACAGTAATTTTGAAGAAAATACTCTCAAGGAGCACATGCTTCACTTCTCATCCAAGAAGTTTGGTCACAGATGAAGAAGTTTCTTGGATGAAAAGTGAAACATCTTCAAAAACAAACAAAAAAAAAACCCAAGGAAGTCCAGTTGCCTCCGGAAAAAGCACATTTAGGATAGAATACAAAATGAATATCCATGTCCTAATCACCTCAGGGTTGGACAATTACCATGCACTCTACATGGGACTATTCTTGAACAATCTGAAAATTATAGCTGGTCCAGAGTGCATTGACATAGAAAACGTTGGGCATGCTCACTACACTATAGATGTGATATAATCTAACACACATTTATTAGATTTGTTGTTGTCAGTCATGAAACATTAAATTTACCATCTTTTTTTTACCTTCTTTAAGGTAAAGGTTTCCCTTGCACATATGTGCTAGTCATTCCCCACTCTAGGGGCTGGTGCTCATCTTTGTTTCAAAGCTGAAGAGCCAGCGCTGTCCGAAGACATCTCCCTGGTCATATGGCTGGCCTGATTAAATGCCGAAGGCACATGGAATGCTGTTACTTTCCCACCAAAGGTGGTCCCTATTTTTACATGCTTTTGAACTGCTAGGTTGGCAGAAGCTGGGACAAGTAATGGAAGATTACTCCATTATGGGTGGCACTAGGGATTTGAACCACTGAACTGCTGACTTTTTTGATCAACAAGCTCGGAGTCTTAGCCACTGAGCCACTGCATCCTTATATCATGCACCTTCTTTAAGATGCCTAGAAATTCCTAGATATTCTGGATTCTTCACACTCCATAGACAGATTCTTCAACAGAATTGAATTATTAATGTTATTAATGCCATACAAATATCTGCCTGCCTGCCTATCTGTCTGTTGTTTGTAAACCTATATATTTTCTAATTTGAGGCATCTGCTTAAGCCCAACACCACCAAAATAGTTTTTAATATTCAAATTGTGTCACTTAAATAGAACTCCTGTTAAACATCTTTGCAGACCTTTTTATGTTGGCAGCAGTCATGTGTACAACCAATTAAATTACATCTTCAAAGAAGCCAACATGGGAAATCTTGCCATTTCAATCAATACACATTGTAAAGCCAGGAGTATCCTCCTGCTGGGGTAATGCAATGACATTCTTTGGTTCCTAGTTTGGCTTCTGGCCGAGCACAGCCATGTGGAAAAAAAAATCAATAAAGAGAAACAGATGTACGAGTAATCAGGTACGTCACTTTATTGATGCATTCCTGATTATCCTTTAATGAAGCAAGATACCTGAAGAAAGAATTCATCCTAATGAATGCTTCTTCGGAAGCTAGAACTTCTGTGACTTTGACATCTGCCTTCTGTGTGCAATTTAATAATAGATACTCACATAGTACCATTTGCAGTAGAATAATTCTGTTCACTGGAAAAGAGCCTAACGCTGGGAAAGACTGAGGGCAAAAGAAGAAGGAGAGGACAGAGAATGAGGTGGCTGGTGGGGAGAGTGCAAGGGGGTCATGCATGGGCATGCCATACCCATAATGCTATCCATGTAACCACCCTGCGCATCCATGTGCATACACCCTGCGCATGCACATGTGACCCCCCCACTTTTTGGCCCACTATAGACCTCCCCAGGCTCCAGAGGCTTTCAAGAAGCCTGAGGAAGGCAAAAACAGCCTCCCCCGCCCTCCCGAGGCTCTTTGCTGTCTCCTGGACTGCACTGGGAGCGACTGGAATGGCGCCTGCTCGGAAGACGGAGCCCAGGGAGGAATATAATGGCCGTTTTGGAGGGAACAGATCGAGCACCTTCCACTTACATCCGCAGCAGCCACAACCACCACTCCCCACCACCTTCAGAGGCAACAGAGAAAACTGCTCCTCTTGGTGGGGTGGCCATGCAGGCCCGCACCGGGCCTCAAGCCTTGTGACCACCCCGCCCAGTACACAGACGTTGTCACTATTGCAACCTGCAAAGGCCATGCTTTGGCCAGCCAATGCCCTGGGAGACACATTTCCCGGCTACATGTTTCCCACCTGGGCTATGGGGCAACCCACCCCCCCCGGGCATTATCCTCCACCCCCTACAATGTTGTTCCTGCCACCTCCTCTGCCGGGTGTGCTGCCTGTGTCCATGCCGCTGCCACCTCAGGTACCAGTAGTCCCTCTGCTTGTTCCATCAAATGCACCAGAAGCATATGCAATCAGTGTCTGCCTGGCCCACCTCCCCCAGGGGAGCAAGGGGTGGCTTCTCCTTCTTCTGGCTGCTCAAGCATCCCAGCCAGAAGCAACATTGTGACAGCCGCCAGGGCCAAGGGGCTAGTGGTGATAAGGACAGGCAAGGGCTTTCCTCTCTCCTCACCTGAGTGGACTACATGCACATGCACTACATGCACATGTGCATCGGCCATTTGGTGATCTAGTTCTTGGCACATGCACACGCAAAAAACAGCAACAAGAAGAGCAATGGCCGCATGTGCCAAAAGATGCAGAGAGGGGTTCCCGGCCATCGCTTCTTAGCAGAGCAGAGCTGTGGTCAGGGCTTCCCTCCCCTCCCCCTGAGTGGGCTTCTTGCATGGCCCCTGCCCTCCATCCCATGGCTCATCTGTGGTCTGAAGTGCCTGGGCTGTGCCACTGCCACCCCTTCGCCCTGGTAGTGCTGCCACTTCCAGCCAGGATGCTGGAGGAGGAGCTGCTGGCACAAACTCTGGCATTTGAAGCATGCAAGTCTTAAAGCTGTCAAGTTACAAGACCCCTGCACCCCTAACCATTTAGGAAAAAAACCCAGGGGTGTTCAAACTTGACAGCTTTAAGATTTGTGGACTTCAACTCCCAGAATTCCTCTTCCAGTCATGTTGGCTCAGGAACTTTGGCATTGAAGCACTCAAGTCTTAAACCTGTCAAGTTACAAGACCCTTGCACCCCTAACCCTTTAGAAAAAAAATCCAGGGATGTTCCAACTTGACAGCTTTAAGACTTGTGGACTTCAACTCCCAGAATTCCTCCTCTCGCTCTTCATCTTGATGATGTGCAGACGGGCAGGTGGAGGGAGCTGGAACCGGTTCTAAACGGCCCTGTAGATTTGTGGAACCTCTTCTATAGAAGAGGTTAGAACTGGCAGGAACCCACCCCTGCTTGGTCTGATCATTTCTAGTCCTGGTTACTAGTTCAGAAGCTTGGTATAGCTTTTGATCAGAATAGTGGTCTGTTTTAACTTAATTTATTTCACCGGAAGAAGTTATACTGGTTAAGCCTTTTAATGAAAAACTGAAAATTTTGATCATGCAAGTTGAATAATTTTGGGAATGAAATGTATTTATCTGGAATGCATCCAGATTAGAGAAGGGTGAGCTAAATGTACCAATTATCTCTTTTTCATTGTAAGAAACTCCTTTGGAAAACAAGTCAAGAGCAAGCATTAAAAAAAAAAAAAAAACATTGTAGATCTCCTGTCTGAAGGGAGATAAAAATAATAAGTATTTTAATGATTCTTCCACTAAGTCATATCACCTTTATGTCTTAAAACTTTTGCAGGTAACAAAAATTGTAGAAGAATGAGTCAGATGCCTCAGTTTGGAAAATACTTGAAAAGTCTAGCAGAGGTAACTATTTAACCTAATATACTGTATGTATTTTAAGAATTCACTTCCATTATAGTTAGGCACAATTAATTTGGCCACGCAGTTCAATAAAATAATGACTCCCTAAAACATAAAAACATTGAAATGGAGAAAAATGAACAATCTAAGTTAACCATTTTGTGTGATTTAGTATATTTTCAGTATATTGATATATTCAAATTAAAACTAAGTCTGAGGAAAACAGTAAAGTTAAATGTCAAAATTGCCACTTTAAAAGTTCATTCCTAAACAAGATGATGCCAAAATGACAAAAAACTGTTTAAATGTCATAACACAGTCATCATTCGTTCATATTTAAATCAAGAAGTGAAAATGTGTAAAGAAAGAGGTTATTTCTACTAGTGCACGCTAACCTTCCTCATTGACCAGCAGGAAGACTCAAATCGTGGAAACCTCTGCTGGCAGTTGCACAACTTTAACATTGATTCACAATGGAAAGCCAAATAGGTCACTGAATGCTCAGATGTAGGGAAATATATAAATGACCCCACAAAAAAGGGGGACAGACTTTGAATGACCATGCCAACAATGGACAATCCTGAATAGGATTTGCATCTCACACAGCGTCTGCTGGGACTTTGTATAAATGGGGCATAATATTCCCCCTTCAATGTGATTGTGGGGTCCCACATTAAATTATAGATCAAATTGTGACTGGTTGAAACCTGAGCAGAGGTGGTATTCAGCAGGTTCTGACCAGTTCTGGAGAACAGGAAGTGGAAATTTTGAATAGTTTGGAGAACCGGTAAATACTACCTCTGACTGGCCCTGCCCTCATAATTCTCTGCCTCCCGAGTTCCAGATGATCAAGAGGAAACGGGGATTTTGTGTTAGATCGGCAGTATGAAGAAACGGAGGCGTCTGAGGTAACAGTAACCATTTATTGTAACAAGAACGAATAGCAACAGTAACTGTAGTAGAACGGATAGCCTCTGGAGTTGTGCGAGGTAGATCGGATAGCCTCCGGAGATGTGCAGCCTTTTATACTCGGCTGTCAAACTGTTTAGCCAATCGCTGTTTAGCCAATCGCGTATGACAGCCCGGCAACCGGCAGGCGCGTCTGATTGGCTAAGACGCGCCTGGCTGCTGCCGAGCTGTCATTCGTAAGTGTGAGGACTTACGAGGCTATTCAACATTTTGCAGTATCCTTTTCCTGGAGGTGCGAGGGAATTAAGATTTTACAGTATCCTTCCCTTGCCATGCTCACCAAGCCATGCCCACCAAGCCAGGCCACGCCCACCAAGCCACACTCACATAACCAGTAGTAAAAAAAAATTGAATCCCACCACTGAACCTGAGGGCGTGTACCAGTCCAGTTTCTTTTTAACGGATTTAACAGAATAACAGAGTTGGGAGGGATCTTGGAGGTCCTCTAGTCCAACCCCCTGCTCAAACAGGAAGCCCTGTACCATTTCAGACAAATGGTTAATCTCTTCTTAAATGAGAGCATTCACAATTTCTGGAGGCAGGTTCCACCAATTAATTTTTCAAACTGTCAGGAAATGTCACCTTAGGTTGCTTCTCTTCTTGATTAGTTTCCATATATTGCTACTTGTCTATCGCCTTCAGGTCCTTTGGAGAATAGGTTGACATCCTCTTCTTTGTGACAGCCCCTTAAATATTGAAACACTGCTATCGTGTCTCCCCTAGTCCTTCTTTTCATTAAACTAGACATACCCAATCCCAGCAATCATTTTTTAATATATTCTTTTTCAATTAAACAAAGCTGCACTTCAATGGTTAGACGGCCTAGACATTGGTATTTGAAAATAGATAATTTTAACATTTATATTTTATTGTGTTTTTAATCTAGGTGTAATGTATGCTACGCCAAATGCTAAATAAATATTATGTTTCATCATGCATATGGTTCTGCAGTTCAATCTACTTGAAGTTGTTGCATTTCTCTCTCAAGAAACAATTCAACAATTGATTGGAGAAATATCTGAAAAGTTTTGAATTTTATTAGTAAGAAATTTCATTCTCACAACTGTGTTGAGACTGATCTCTTAATGTATAACAATTGCCCTGTGAAGCTCTCTTAGCTTAGCTTTGTGATAAAAAAAGTTCTTTATTACTTTTCTTTTTATAATACTATTATATTGCATTTTCTATTTTGTTTGGTCTTATTGTATACTGCCCAAAGTCAGTATGGAGTCAGGCAGTGCCTAAACTGAATAAATTGAAAATAAACTGAATGTAGAAAAAAAAAAGTTTCCAATGAATCATAGACTCTAGCATTCATGTACTTAATCAGAAGGATGAAAATGTACCAAAATATTTCTGGAAATGCAGAACTTATGGGGTTAATAGTGAAATTTTATACGAGGTTTGGAGGTAGGAGAAGAATTTCTGAAAAGGTCTTTTCACAGATAGGCCACATAGAAATTAAATAAACAAGCAATGTTCCCATTTGCTTTTCTACAATCAATTGAATGTTTCATTGTGTATTGCTAAGCTGTTATTCTGTTAATGCTTATCTACACGTAACCTGCTTGTTTTAAAATCATTGCATATTTATCAATTGTTTATTTCTATTTAAAACCCAGTCATATATAAAAAGTGACAAATTTTATGCTTCTTCATTTTATGGAGAAACATCCTATAGATTACAGTTTTGATTTGAAGAAATAACCAATAAAATAAAATCTACAGAGCAAATGAATTACTTAATTACTGAAATTATCAATTCTAAAAATGCAAAGTACAAATACTCCTACCAATGAATAAGTCTTATAGAAAACTCCAGATGATAGAATAGAATAGAATAGAATAGAATAGAATAGAATGGAATAGAATAACAGAGTTGGAAGGACTTTGGATGTCTTCTAGTCCAACTCCCTGCTTAGGCAGGAAAACTTACATCGCTTCAGACAAATGGCTATCCAACATCTTCTTAAAGACTTCCAGTGTTAGAGCATTCACAACTTTTGGAGGCAAGCTCTTCCACTGATTAATTGTTCAAACTGTCAGCAAATTTATCCTCAGTTCTAAGCTGCTTCTCTCCTTGATTAGTTTCCATTCATTGTCCTGCTCTCAGGCGCTTTGAAGAATAACTTGACTTTGTTTTCTTTGTGACAGCCTCTGAGATATTGGAACACTGCTATCATGTCTTCCCTAGTCATTCTTTTCATTAAAATAGACATGCAACCGTTCTTCATATGTTTTAGACCCCAGTCCCCTAACAATCTTTGTTACTCTTCTCTGCACTCTTTCTAGAGTCTCAACAGGTTTTTTTACATCGTGGCAACCAAAACTGGATGCAGTATTCCAAGTGTGGCCTTTCCAAGGCATTATAAAGTGGTATTAATACTTCACATAAAACTTAAAATTTTGGGGGAGGAAGGAAAACAAGACAAGACCGCCAGAGATGTGCAGTCACTGGAGGCAGGGGAGGTGGGGCCTCACCAGTCTCACGAGGAAAAGGAAATATTTTTTAAAATAATTAAAAAGGCCAAGGTAGCTGCTGCCAGACTCCAAGTCACAGTGACTCTGAGTCTGCTTAGTGCTAACTGTAGGGGGAAGCGAGAGAACTATGGGCTGCTTGGGTGGCTGAGGCATGGCTTTAAAGTGGCAGCAGGGTGCCGACTGCCCCAACAAGGCTTCCAGCTCCATCCCGGCAGGCGGAGAGGGCAAGGGAGGACTGGAGGCGATAGGCGGGCAGGCGGGCTCAGCAGCGCTGCTGCACTGACAGAGCCGGCCTGGGGGATGAGGGGTGGCCGAGCCTCAGCCGCCCGAGCAGCCTCGCTTCGCTGCCCACCCACCCATCACCTCCAGTCCTCCCTCACCCTCTCTGCCCGCCAGGATGGAGCTGGAAGCCTCGCTGGAGCAGTCAGTGCCCAGGGGCATGGCTTTAAAGTGGTGGCAGGGCCCTGTGACAGGACTTTAAAGTCCTGCCATAGAGCAGGTCCCGGTCCCGCTCTATGGCTGACGCGGCGCCGGGGCTTCAGCGGGGCTATCAAACTTGCCTCACCGGCCATGAAGCTCACCGCACATCACTGAAGACCACCAATAGAATACAAAGTCATTCATGGCAGGTGAGGATTCATGTATTTAGTGGAAACCAGGTTGCCACCTATGAAAACAATCTTGATGCATGATGTCTCAAGTTCTATTCATTTGTTCAAAAGTTATGACATCAAAATTACTTTTGAAAAGGACAAAAGATGCTTAACAACAATACAATGCTGTTCACATCTCTTTTGACAAAAGCCTCCAGTTCTATGGGCATTTCTGGTAGAAGGTGATCAACTAACACACATTTGAGAATGCCAAAAGAGAGACAACCAGATTGACAGCATCTAGAAAGTTGTAGAAATAGTATGACGGAGGGGGGGGAGGAGGAAGAGATAGCAAAGCTTTTTTTTAAAAAAAGTAAGAAAAGTCTATACAAGATATAATCTAAGAAAGTCGAAGCTATGCAAGAACTTATGAATGTTACATTAGAAATGAGAGGATATAGAAATAGCAAAGAAATAAAGATTAAGCAGGTGGGTGATTTAATTACATGAATGTTCCTAGAGTGGAATTATCTTAAATACTCTGGGAAAAAGCCTGAGGCAGAGTTAATGTCTTAAAGACTTTTCACATGACTTAAAAAGATTCAGAGTTATAAAACTCTGATGGAGTTTTTGTGTAAAAATGAGAAATAAATGTGATTTACAGTTTTGATTATTAAATAGGTCAGATTATAGATAGAAGAATATCATGATGTAGCTTTAGAGTGGGAGGTTAAAATATAATTGCACTTATAACTTATGTGAAGAATATGAAAAATAATTTCTTTGTATCTTTCTTATTCTATATTTTTCTTATCTTGAACTTTTTGCTTTCTCTTTGCTTTGTTTTCCACCCTTACTTTATATTTACTTTGTATTTCTTTTTTTTATCTTTTCCCTTGAATATTTTAATTATATGTATAATTGAGGAAGAAATCCGAGAAAATTGCTATTGAGTAGATTAATTTAAAACTCCTCCGGTGGAATCAAAGTTTGGTTACAAGGAATCAGTATGCTTTTGGCAGAATCTTGCTCACTTTTCTTCCCATGCAGGTTGTTGAAAGTCCACCTGAATCATTTCTGTGTGCTTGAAGTACACAGAAATGAAGAGAGAGGGATCCAGTCCATGGCTAAGTTCTGGAGGGAGTTCCTGCCATCCATTGGGTCATCCCAAAGCCTTAGCTCAGTCTTTCATCTGAGTATCTATGGTGCGGGGGGGGAGAGATAGATTGAATGTCATGGTAGAGCTGTACCTGAGGTGCTATGTGAACTATCAGCAGTCCAACCTGGCGGACCTCCTGCCTTTGACTAAGGTCATGTACAATAATGCTGTTCACAGTAGCATTGGACTAACTCCATTCAAAGTAGTGAGAGGCATGGACTTCGTCGTTAATGCCTGCGTATTCAAGGGATCCTCCTTTCTTAGTCAGCTTGACCAACTGGATGTCAACACTGAAAGCAACTTGGGAGAATGTCAAGAAAGCACTATCTAAAGGGGCACAAACCTATAAGAAACAGGCATAGAAACACCGAGTTCTACAATGGCCATTCTAGTTGAGTGAGAAGCTCTCCACCAAATACTTGAAGTTAAAATTCCCTAGCAAGAAACTGGGGCCAAAGTTTATGGGACCATTCTTATAAGTACTTCAATTTGCAAACTAAAGTAAATACTGAAGACAAAATGTACTAACCATTACGCTGAAGTCAGAAGGTGCTAACTAAAGCCTTGGAAGAAGTCTGTATACTTAGTGTTTTCTACAGTTTCAGTGGAATGAGGGATTTACGGTTGATTTTTCTTTTGGTTTCATTTTGCTTTTCATTGTTGAACAGCTAACATCTTTCACATCTCCTTTAACCACTTGGATCTGCTCCTGTAAGCAATTGAGAAGCATCCCCCGGGGCTCCAAAACTCCTTGGGAAGTTTACTGTGCTGCAGAGCAAAATGTTAGCCTCTAGCATCTCTTTTTAGAGCCAATATAACTTTCCAAAGCATTCTTAGAAAATAAAAACCATTGGCTGAAGGCCAGCATTTCATTTTAGAAGTGTGGATTTTGTTTTCTCCACAAAAGGGATTGCGACCACTTTGGGGAAAGCTACAGGAGGTGGTGGTAGTCAGTTTGATTTTGAGCAGAGATATGGTCTGCCATGGCCAATAGTGCAGCTATTTTATAAACTATTCCCTAGTTATGACATCATAACTTGTCATATTGTCATAAGTACCATTGGGGGAGTATTTTTCAGTTAATTCATCCTCTTTAAAATAATATGGTTGAAAGGGTGTTGAAAACAATAAAAAGTGAACAGAAAGGAAAAAAACAGAACCGAACAGAACAAATGTTTGGAAGATACATACTTGGATTGGAATACTTGCATTCGAAGAAGCAATTATTGACAGTATTTATAGCCATACTTGAAACAATTTGCTTCCTTCTAAATTATGGTATGTTTCCAGTGGTGCAGTGGTGGGTTTCAAAAATTGTTCGAACCTACTCTGTGGGTGTGGCCTCCTTTGTGGGAGTGGCTTGCTGCCCATGTGACCAGATGGGAGTGGCTTGCCACCCATGTGACCGAATATGAAGATGCTGACGACACTTGTCAGAACCACCTTAAATTACCTCACACACAGCATTGGCATGCATAAGAATATGATGTAAACTTGTTTTTTAAAAGGCATCTTTGGTTTGCTTTAAAACAACTTCAACACACGCAATGTTCTGATTGCACCACAAACGCAGTAATCATCCTTACCTTTCACAGAGGCACTGAGTTTTATAAATATGAGCATGATAGTGTAGAATAATCATATCCAAAGACCAGTGGTGGGTTTCAAAAATGTAGGTGTGGCCTGCTTTCCGGGTCCACTGGTGGAACCTCTTCTAACTGGTTCGGTAGATTTGAAGAACCGATTTGAAGAACCGGTTCCGAATAGGTGCGAACTGGTAGGAACCCACCTCTGCAGTGGTGGGATCCTGCCAGTTTAACAACCGGTTCAGTGATCGCATGTTTCACATACATGCATTTCACACACGCATGTGCCTGATGCGTGCTGCATGCGTGTGCAGTTTTACCAAAACGTACTTTCAATGTTACTGCTTGGGGAGTAACACAGCTGAGGCATGGCAATCCGCTCTGCCACGCTATCAAGCTGAGAGAATATAGGTAAGTGAAGCGCAAGGGTGGGCAGGCCCATCTGATCTTCAGAACGGACCGATATACTCTCAGTTGATCATCAGAGCTACTGTTTCAACCAAACCGGTCCAAACAGGCTAAATCCCATCCTTATATGTTTTCCTTCTCCACATATTCAACCCACACTAATGGATAAACCTGGAAATCATTTTTGTATCCAGCCAATAGTCCACACAGTAAATGGTTTCCAATCTTTTATAAAGTAGTTGTTACCAACTGGGGCAGATTTTTTTCCCCAGTTAATCCCTCTTCCTAAAATATACCCAATTCCCTTGAAGAGGTACTCATAGTTGCTGCTGCTATTTCTTCAGTTCCTTCTGTGGAATAACCATTGGAAACAGGAATCAGAAAGTCTCCCAGCATTGGAAGGGCAGAGTAAAGGGGACTACATTTCTTTTTATCCTTTGTGTTGCTTTTAGAATGTTGCTGTGCTTGGACAAAATAAACTTGAGAAGAAGTGCAAGCTATCAAGAAAAGAAGAAGTCTACAAAACAGGTGTCTTCCTGTCAATAGAAATAGATGTAAAATAATGGTTCAAAATCACACCAAGAGGAAAATGTCAGGATCTAAAGAACTAAGGGCATTAGGAATAAACATTGGTGACTAATTTTTAAACCAGTTGCCCATCCCATAGCTCTAAGTATTATTTTTTTAAAAAGCATCCAACAATAATTGTAGATTCTTAGTGGTTCAGCTGGGAGTTTTGCTTATTTTAAGTGCTGCTCTAACTTCTTACCAAGGAAAGCAGACTACAATAGTTTCTTTGAGACAACACATTCTTATTTTAATTTAACAAAGTATTCCCAATTTTCCCTCATCCTTCTTATAATACTGAGTCCTGTCTTTTTTATATTCACTGCATGTAAGCTCAAAGTCGACAGACTTGCTGTATGTCGACACTTCATCATCCCTATTCCCAGAAATAAGATTATTGCCACATTACTATCAGCATAGCATGTATGTGCAATCACAATGAGTTGGCAAGCATATATAGTGGATCATATGTTCCAACATCTCCTGCAAATGCATTCAGTGAGTGATGCCAGTTTCTGGTTTAAAGGGGAAAAAAATTCTTTCCCCTTGCTGGAAATGAAAACCACACAACACACACTTACATGCAGAGAAAATAGGACAAAGGAGGCACAGTAGGTGTTAGAAATTAGATTGAAATTCTTATGGTACTTTTGTGTTAATCTATGATCTATCATAAAAAATCTAGCTATGGTTATAAGTTCTTTCAATACTCTTTCTAATGGACTACTTCAATGTACACAAGGTACCCCGTTAGACAGTTTGAAAGCTACTGGTTTTTTGTTTTTTTTTGCCAAATATAGTTGCTCAAATTCTAATTTGAACATCAAATTCACACTTATTAATTCACTGGACTGGATGTCTATCCAATGTAATGGCACCAAATAATTTGAATCTAGATATTTGAACATATGTCATAGAAATCAAGTCCAGTAATAAATAAATAAATAAATAAATAAATAAATAAATAAATAAATAAATAAATAAATAAATAAATAAATAAATAAATAAATAAATAAATAAATAAATAAATAAATAAATAAATAAATAAATAAATAAATAAATAAATAAATAAATAAATAAATAAATAAATAAATACACACACACATATACATACGCATACACATATACATACATACACATACACACATACACACATATATACACATACGCATACACATACACATACAAACATACACATATACATACACATACACATACACATACACATACACATAGATACATATACATATCTGTACTTTTAGGAGTATAAGACGCACCTTTTCCCCTCAAAAAAAAGATGCTGAAAATCTGGGTCCGTCTTATACATCAAATACAGCATTTCTTGCCTCCTGAAGCCCCACCCCTTCACCAAAATGGCAGTGCATACCCTGGGGGCTGGGGAGGGCAGAAATGAACAAAAAATGGACCGTTTTTGCCCCCTCAGCCCCCAGAAGCATTCTATAAGCCTCCATAAGGCTATGCATACAATTTTTTTTTATAGAAAGGGTCATTTTTGCAAAAACAGGCTATTTTTTGCTTGTTTTGCCCCCCGGAGGACTCTGCAAGCCCCCCCAAGGCTATTCATGCCTTTTATTTGAAAAAAAATGGGCCCGTTTTTGCGAAAAAAGGGCCATTTTGGGGAGGTTTGCAGAGTACAAAAAGTTTTTTTTTTTTCCTTTTGGAAAGCTCTTTATCTGATTGATGAGAATTACATTGATCAAGTGCTGTGCCAGCAGAAAGAAAGTCTTAAGTGCTCGAGATTGTCAACAATTTCCTTCTCCAGCACATGGATAAATACACCTGGAAACATCTACCTACCAACTCTCTCTCTCCCTCCCTACCTACTGTATTTCTCTCCCCCCCTCTATCTACCTACCTACCTACTCTCTCTGTCTCCCCCTACCTATACACTGTATTTCTCCATCTCTTTCTATTTCTCTTTCTATCCCTTTACCTACCTACCTACCTACCTACCTACCTACCTACCTACCTGCCTACCTACCTACCTACTACACTCTTTCTCTCTCCCTACTTACTGTATTTCTCTCTCTCTCTCTCTCTCTCTCTCTCTCCCTTTATCTACCTACCTAACTACTCTCTCTCTCCCTACCTATCTACTGTATTTCTCTCTCTTTCTCTCCCTCTCTATCCTCTACCTACCTACCTACTTTTTTTTAAAAAATGTCTCTTCAAAACCTTGGTGCGTCTTATACTCCAAAAATGTGGTATATACTGAAACTGAACAATTGACATTTCAGAAATCATTCACTTAACCTATTATTCTTACTGCAATTCAATTCTTTGGAATAAGAATGATTATATCCAACCATTTCATAGAGTAGTCTTTGCAGTCAGTTAAAGTCTAATATTTTAAGATACGGAGAAAGTGTCAAGTGCAAGAAAAATCAGAAGATCCAGGCAGTTCAAATGGATATAAAGATTTATTGCAAGTTTAAGCTCTCTACAAGAATGTGAATTACAAACAGTCAAAGCAAATTGGCAAATAAGAGTCAATGGAATTCAAGGTGAGCTGAACTTAGATCTCTTGTGGGCATGAAGGGACTCGAGGCTGATGATATATTTGACTCCTCCCTCAGGCTCAGCCTGCTCTCCTCCTGTATCAAGAAATTTATCTCTTTAAAGAATCAACTCAAGTGATACTGGAATGAAATTCTCATAGTTCCCACAGCAAAGAACTAAATAAAACAAAACAAGAACTAGAGAACTTCATCAGTCTTACTGAGTGTTAGATTTGCTCTGTTATATAAAATCACACTCTAACCAATACTAGAAGGGCAAACTATTGCATGTAAACACAGAGTGCTAACCTCACACCTCCTAGCAGTGATGTTACCTAGTCAGGTGAAGAAATGTCAAGCCAACAACCAAGCTCAGAGAGCACCAGAGGATTCATCCCTCTCCTACTGGCAGCCCTTATCATCCATGGTGGCACAGAATGCATTACTACAGGCTAACTTTGCCCACTGTTTGATCCTGATAAGCTAAAGATTGACTCAGCCTTCCATCCTTCTAAGGTCAGTAACATGAGGATTCAGATTGTTGGGGGCCATATGCTAACATTATGAACTGCACAGAGAGTATAGAAAATCACTATATAATGGTATACAAGTCTATGTGTTATTGCTATCACTGTAAAGCTGTTTTTATTTTATCCTATGATCAGGGGTGGTATTCACTTATCTTCCCTACTGGTTTGCAAGTGTGTGTGTGTGTGTTCACTTTGTTCACATGTGGCACCTCTGTACATGTTGACAGCCTGCGCATGTGCTTTTGGGGAAAAAAAGGACCTAAATAGGATGCAGTAGAGCAGAGGCAGTTGGGCGGGGCAACCAATGATTTCCGCAACCGGTTTGGGCAAACCAGTCCGAACCAGTACAATACCACTTCTGCCTATGATGAGAGAGGGGGGGGGAAGAGGGAGGGAGGGAGGGAGGGAGAGAGGGGGGAGAGAGAATATGAATACATTGACTGCTCTCTATTGTACAGCTGGTAGACATGGGCTGCAACAATGTGGAGCAGCAAAGAAGTAGAATTTACGATATATTTATTGTCCTCTACAGGTTATCAAGAGTTTTGCAACCCAGATTTAGTTTGCCTGTTTTACTGACTAGTAAAGATCCTGTTCGTGGATTTTTTCTTTTTGGAAAAGAAGCAGAGAATGCTGCCTCATAGCAGCTGTGTGATAATTCAAAGTAAACATCACACTAACAAAAACAGCAGAAAAGCCTTGGAGAATGCAAACTACAGAGAATAGTTTTTAATTGTCTCTTCATGTAGGGAAGTATAAATTGCTTTAAAGAGCTAATAGTGAAAGAGCAGTAGGGAAACAGGAAGAGCAAAACATCTTCATAATATATTAGCAAGCTTTCATTGCAACGAGAAACTCTCTTAATGATATTATCTCCATATCACAGGATATGATGTTAATGTTTTTGCTCCCTGATATAATAGACAACTGTAATTACATTAGCACTTTTCACATCATATTAGAAGAGATGAAACAATAAGAAAGGAGGTTTTATTTAGAGTCTTCTGAATATTTTAGGAAATTACTGGGATGTTAAGCTTGCAATGTTTTAAAAGGAAAAATAAAGATTGGAAAATTCTGGAGAGAATATCCATGGCTATTTCATAGAAGAGAAATGGTAAGTGGCTTCATAGTTTAGTCTGTTTCTGCAGATGTAAATATGTGAGAGGCCAGTGATGGTGAACCTTTTCAGCACCAAGTGCTGAAAAGGGAGCACACATGCTCATAGGGGCTGCAAACCAGAAGAGAAGCTGCCCAGTGGCCATGTGCGCACTTCCAGTTTCTGGTGTGTGCATGTGCACCAGCCAGCTAGTTTTCTGGTTCCTGGCATGCCTGAGCATGAGACGATCAGCTGACTAGCACACATGCACATGCCGGAAACAGGAAGATCAGCTCTTCTGGTTTCCAGGCACTGCCGCACATGCAAAGACCAGCTGTTCATCGCATGTTTATCCATGCCAGGAACTGGAAGAGTAATGGTCAACACCTCACATGCCAGGCAAAATGGCTCTGCATGCCACTTCGGGCACACATGCCATAAGTTCACCATCACAGTGATAGACAATCTTCATGTACTCCTCATCCTAAGAGCCGAGGTGGCGCAGTGGTTAAATGCAGCACTGCAGGCTACTTCAGCTGACTGCAGTTCTGCAGTTCGGCTGTTCAAATCTCACCGGCTCAGGGTTGACTCAACCTTCCATCCTTCCAAGGTGGGTAACATGAGGACCCGGATTGTTGTTAGGGGCAATATGCTGACTCTGTAAACCGCTTAGAGAGGGCTGAAAGCCCTATGAAGCGGTATATAAGTCTAACTGCTATTGCTAACTGCTATCCTTAGCAGACCCCATGTGGTCTGCTATCAATCTCTACTCTATTTCAGTGCAAGAGCCACTTCATTTTGGTTTTATCTGCAAGGGCATAGAATCGAAATATCTACTCTGGCTTCATAAGGTGAAGACTAAGGTTGAAGATATTTCAGAATTAACAAAGATTTATTGAATGAAAAAAAAAACTGATATTTTATTATGAATGTTAAATTTGAGAAACTAATTGACACTTGAAGACCATGGAAAAAGAAGTCTTCATGATTCCTGCAGGCTGGAATTGAGCTGCTAATCTGCCAGGCAGAAATATGTCTGCATAGATGCACAGTATTGATACAACCGAAAAAGGACAAAGAGTTCAAGGATGCAACCCAGTTAAACTAAATAAATAAAAGAAATGGATCCTAATCCATAATTAACTTTACTTTTCCCTTGATGTTTATTTTGTTCTCTTGAGTTGAAGCTTTATTTTTACTTGGTGGGCACAAATCAAAAATATGTGCGTTCTTCACTTGGGATGAAGTCAGAATAACAAAAACAAAATGGAGTTTCAAATTGGATTCAGCATCAGCTAAAAGCATTATTATATAGCACTGGAAAAAATAATCACTTCATAATTGTTTCCCTCTATCTCTCTTGCTCTCTTTGGAATACTTTCTGTTTACAAAAGATACAATATATTTTGTGGAATATATTTTGAATATATAGGATATATTCCAGTGGTGGGTTTCAAAAATTTTTAGAACCTCTTCTGTAGGTATGGCCTGCTTTGTGGGAGTGGCTTGCTGGCCATGTGACTGGGTGGGAGTGGCTTGCCAGCCATGTGACTGGGTGGGCATGGCCAACTTGTAAAATGTGGTGAAACTCACTTAACAATGCTCTTGCTTAGCAACCAAAATGTTGGCTCAGAAGCTCTGGCATTTGAAGCATGCAAGTCTTAAAGCTGTCAAGTTACAAGACCCTTGCACCCCTAACCCTTTAGAAAAAATCCCCAGGGGTGTTCAAACTTGACAGCTTTAAGAGTTGTGGACTTCAACTCCCAGAATTCCTCCTCTTGCTCTTCATCTTGATGATGTGCGGACGGGTGGGGGGAGGGAGATGGAACTGGTTCTAAATGGCACTGTAGATTTGTGGAACCTCTTCTATAGAAGAGGTTAGAACTGGCAGGAAGTCACCCCTGATATATTCTATATTCCAGAAGGTGTTCCCATTTTTTTTCTTTTTTATTGCTATGCTTAACAATTCTGTCCTTGTATTGATCTTTTAATGCAGTTGTTTAAATTTTTAACTTAAACCCTTTTTAAAATTCATTTACTTATCAACTGTTTCCATTTTTCAATCGAATTCTATGATGGATAGAAGAAAAAACAGCAGAATGATGGCACATTTTACAAACTTACATTTTAATTGCAGAACAGTTTGTCTGCTACAGCTCTTTGATGAATGTACCGTATTTTTGGAGTATAAGACGCACCTTTTTACTCCAAAAAAGAGGGTAAAAATCTGGTACGTCTTATACTCCAAATGTAGCCGCCTGGGTCATCTGGAAAAAGGACAGGTGAAGTGGGTACTGCAGAGATTGTGGTGGCTGAAAAGGAGAAATGTTTCCCTTTCGGGGCTCCTGCTCAGCTCAGCTTCCGGGAGGGCTCAGGCGGTGGCGGTAGTGGCAGCAGCTCCTAACATTGTTGGGGAATGAAGTCATTGTGGCCATTGTCTTCTCTGAGCTGCTCGCCGAATCTCTGAGGCACCTTTCACTTGCAGGAGACGGAGGAGGGCGACAGCAGAGTGTATCAAAGATTTGAGTAACTGGGGAAAAAAGCGGAGCTTGGAACCTGTGGAAAACTGCTGCCTTAAAAGCATGCCTTTCTTTCCCAGTTACTCAAATGCTTTGGTTTAAGGAGGCACTGCTTTAAGTCTCCCTCCTCTTTCTCCTGCAAACGAAAGGCACCTCAGAGATGGTAGATTTCTCAGAATGCTAGATTGGGAAGTTAAAAACCTGAAATGGGATACAATTAAGCTTGATTCAAAGGCTTTGGTCCGGGGAGATTGGGGGGAGGGTAGGGGGAGGAAGGGAAGGTAAGAGGAACAATATCTCTAGGAAGAGTTTTATCAGAACGCTAGATTGGGAAGTTAAAAACGTGGAATGGGGTACAATCAAGTTTGATTCAAAGGCTTTGGCTCCTGAGAGCACTGCGTTGCCACCCAAAACGCTGGTACCGCGATCTCTGCAGAACCCGCTTTACCTGCCCCTTCTCGGGCGGTTCCAAGCAGTAGAGATCGCAGTAATAGCATTTTTCGGGTGGCAGCACAGCAATCTTAGGAGCCTTTGAATCAAGCTTGATTGTATCCCATTCCAAGTTTTTAACTTCCCAATCTATCTGTTCTGATAAAAGCCTTCATAGAGAGATTGTTCGTCTTCCCTTCCCTTCCTCCATCCCCCACCTCCCCAATCTTTCCTGATCTGCTTATTGCTATTGCGCCCAGCTACTGTATCTCTTTGCTGCACGACAGATCCAACACACACACACACAGACACACACACACGATCTGTCATGCAGCATAGTGATACAGTAGCTGAGCGCAATAGCAGCAGTAGCAATAAGCACTGGATAACAGATCTGGAAAGACTGGTGGGGGGATGTGGAGCAAGGGAAGAGAACCAATCTCCTCTGCATAAAGACTTTTCTCAGGACCTTCAATCTCCACTTTCTCTCTGGAAAATTGCTATTTGCATCGTTGTGGTTTTGGCTAACGGAAGAAGCGCCGGATGAAACTTCACTTAAAAATAGCATTGCAACTGGTGCTATATTAGGGGAATCTTTAGGATCAAAAGATCAAAAAAGTTTTAAAAAAAGGAGGTTATGACTATTCAATCAGTGCTGCACTCATTCTTTTGACTTATGTCACATGTTAAATAAAAGCAAGATAGCAGCCACCATCGTGACACCCTCCCCCCTTTTACAGATGTCTTTGCTCTATAGCATGTTGTACTTTGTGTTCAATTGTTGATGGAACTCTTAGTCCAATGTTTCTTAATCTCAGCAATTTTAAGATGTATAGACTTTAACTCCCAGAACCTCTTAGCCAACTATGCTGGCTAGGGATTTCTAGGAGCTGAAGTCCATGCATCTTCAATCTGCCGAGATTGAGAAATACTGCCTTAGTCCAGTCTTCGCTATCTGGCTATTTTTTGTTGATGTTGGTTTGTTACAGTACTTATCAATAATTGGTTCTGGAAGGTATGACAAGTACTAAAAATGATGAGTATCGAATCACATGAATTACCACATGATCCTTTGTTTTGGTCAGGAAGGCTTCCTGTTTATCCCTATATTGGCAGGCAACCAGCATGGCCGACTTCCTCTCTGCCCTCTGCAGCAGTCCCCTGATTCCTTTTGCAGCAAACTTTTTGGCACGGTCAAGTTCCTGTTCATTCTTACAACCATCCCCCTCTTCCTATTACAACAGGTTGAGTATCCAACCAACTACAAGTACCAGTACAACATTTGTACATCAAAATGCATCAAGTACCAAATTCAACAAGTTTGAAGCAGTTGAGTACTGAGGTAAGCAAACAATGTTTGCGTGTGTGTGTGTGTGTGTGTGTGTGTGTGTGTCTATGCACATGTATCTTTTTTTTGTTCTTCCATGCTTCTTCTTTTATCCTCCTTCTCCTTAAACTGGCTGATTGAAAAGTACAGGTAATCCTCCACTTATGACCAAAATTCTGTTGTTAAGTGAAACATTTGTTAAGTGAATCTTGCCCCATTTTACAACTTTTCCTGCCACAGTTGTTAAGCGAATCACTGCAGTTCATAAGTTAGTAACCCAGTTGTTAAATGAACTTGGGTTTCCCCCATTGGCTTTGCTTGTGGCAAGGTCATAAAAGGTGATGATGTGACCTTGAGACACAGCAATGGTCATAACTATGAATCTGTTGCCAAGTATCTGAATTTTGATCATGTGACCATGGAGATGCTGCAACAATCGTAACTGAAAAAAATGGTCATAAGTCACACAGCACCGCTGTAACTTTGAATGGTCACTAAGTCAACTGTTGCAAATCGAGGACTACCTGTACATTTCTTGCTATCTTTTGTTTTGTCTTAATCTGAAGCAACATCAAAAACAGTCTCTCTCTCGGTCCTTCTCCCTCTCCCTCTCTCTCTCTCCCTCTCTCACTCTCCCTCCCCCTCCCTCCCTCCCTCCCTCCCTCCCTCTCTCTCTCTCTCTCTCTCTCACACACACACACACACAGATGTCCTTCTTGGTTAAATTAATATTGGCATTTCTTACATTGTGTCAAGTTCTCTTCATCAATTGCATTATAATGCTTCATGCTAGAGCCTTACCCTTGACTTAACAATAAAAATGAAGATTAAGTTTACATGATTGCCTTCTAATCTGAGTCTTAAACTTTCATGAAAATGAGTTTGATGCTGTTTACTTAAAGTACAGTATAAAGGTAAAGGTTCCCCTCGTACATTTGTGCTAGTTGTTCCCAACTCTAGGGAGCGGTGTTCATCTCCGTTTCAAAGCCAAAGAGCCAGTGCTGTCCGAAGACATCTCTGTGGTCATGTGGCTGGCATGATGAAACACCAAAGGTGCAGAGAAGGCGCTGTTACCGTCCCACTAAAGGTGGTTCCTATTTTTCTACTTGCATTTTACATGCTTTTGAAATGCTAGGTTGGCAGAAGCTGAGACAAGTAATGGGAGCTCACTCCGTTATGCGGTGTTAGGGATTTGAACCACTGAACTGCCAAACTTTCTTATCAACCAGCTCAGTGTCTTAGCCACAGAGCTACCGTGTCCCTTAATTATGGTATAATGTATAACAATTTAGACTTTGGAATGTATGTGTGTCAGCAATGGGCTGAAACTATCCATTATTAGAATGGGCATAATATTTTTTTAAAAAATGTTTTCAGTGGGAAAGAAATGCAGCTCTTTGCCAATATAGGCTTAAGGGCAGAACTGGGGCTTATGCTACAAACAATAGTTAAAACATATCCAACTTATTGGAAAGCATGACTCAATGCACAGAAATGGCTCATGTTACATTTTTAGTCACCTAAAGACAATATATTAAGAAAATCATACTGAATCCTTAGTAACCAAAACTCCATTTTTGCTGCTCTTGCAGGAACTTTTTAAAGTGATTCTTGTATAACTGTTCAAAAGATTATTGGTGCCTTTTTCTCTATTACTGATCGCAATAATTATTCTTTATTATTGGTGCAACTTGTTTGAATGGGCAAATTAATTCCAATCCTAACAGTGCGGGTGTCAAACTGGATTTCTTTGAGGATCAGCATTGTAGTTCTCCTCCGTGGGTTGGCTGGGGGTGGGTGGGTAGGAGACAGGACAGTTGCCTCCTGTAGTACTATTCCAGCCAAAACGTTTTGGCCAGCAGGGTGCTTCAGGAGGTTGTCTAGGCTGAAAACGGGGTATGGGGAGCTCACGGAATAGCCCCCCCCTTGCCCCATTTTGGCTGCCATAGGCACTGCAGGCTGGTCCATTGTTATTTCCACACCAGCCTCATGGGCCAGTATCAGGGGTCAGTTTCAACCAGTACAGACTGGTATGGCCATACAGGATGGTGAAATTTAGAGCACCTACACGTACCCGTTGGTCCAGAGGCCCCGTACCGGAACACTCCCTCCCCTGGCCTGCCCCCCCCAGCTTGCTCACCCTGCTTCCCTGCTCGCTTGTTCATTTGCCCTGCCCATCTGCACCATGCTGCTGAAAAGTTATCAGAAGAAGAACCAGAAGAAGAAAAAACTTGTGAGTGGCTGTGGTGGAGGGAGGATGTTGGGGAAGAGGGAAGAGGCAGAGGGGCTGGAAGAGTTTGTGCATGTGCACAGGCTGTGGGTTTTGAAAACTTCAAAGGGAATCCAGGAAGAGGGAAGAGGCAGGGGGATGGAAGAGTTTATGCATGTGCACAGGTTTTATAAACTTTGGAGGGAATCCAGGAAGAAGGAAGAGGCAGGGGGGCTGTAAGACTTTGTTTAAGGTGGTCAGTAATATTGAAGACTGGAAAGGACCACTATCTTTCCTTCTGTAAGTAGCAGTTTCATTGTTTTGTGTACTTATTTTATTCTTATTTAAATAGTAAGTGCACAAAATAATAAATTTCCTTTTTTATATCTTCTTTTTGTAGGTCAGTCTTTGGGGCAAAGTATTCAGAGACATTGACTTGGCCACTCCCACCCAGTCACATGACTGCCAAGCTAGTCCCACCTGGTCACATGACTGCCAAGCCACTCCCACAAAACAGGCCACACCTACAGAATAGGTTCTAAAAAAAATTGGAACCCACAACTGGCCAGAATTAAGCACCCCATGAGCCGCATCTGGCCTCCAAGCCTTGAGTTTGACACCCCTGCCTAAGAGCATTAGTTTGGCCTGACTTCAGTATGGTTTCAAGTTCTGGAAAAGACATGCCTGGAGACAGAATTAAAATCTTCTTGCATCATGACACAAATCAATGAAATGTGTGACAAGTGACCAAGTGTAAAAGCTCCTGAGTTTTATTGTGCCATGCTTCATAAAACATCTCATAACCATTTTGAAGTGTCAAGATTGTTATAAAACTCTAAAGTTCACCACAGAATCACAGAGCTAGAAGGGATCCTTGAGGGACCCAAATTAAATTTGCAATGAGTATAGCACTCTCTAGTGCTCAAAAGAGAGCCCTATACATAGTTCAGAAATTTTTACCACGGCCTGTTGTGCTATGACACCAGAAAAGAAACTAATGTGTATACAAGGAGTATTTATGAGTTCTGAAGTCTTTCCAATTACAAATAGCAACAGCGATGTGCAACCAAAATATTGGTTCTGTGCAGGATTTTAGCTAACTAACCATGCTCCTTTCTAGGAACTAAGATGCTTTTTTCAGGAGACAACTTGACTTTCTTGTCTTTTTTATTTTGAAAATGTTTTCCTTCTCACCTAAGAAGATTTTCCAGCTCTGACAGAATAGAGGGGAATGGATGGATTTCTACTCCTTGCAGACAGCTGGTCATTTGCATCCTTTTAGAGGGTCATTAAAGCATTTGGAGGTTTATCTGTAATCCTCAGGGCCACCTGAGTAGTGCTCCTGGTTCTGTAGTTTCCTATAGATTTCCTCTGGAAATCCATTCCTACTCCTGCACCATTCAAAGGATTGTCAGTCTCTATTTTGCTTGCTATCAGCTGCCCTAGTAATGGGGGAAGGGGGCTTGGGTATTTGGGAGGGGAAGCATGTTGATGGAGATGTCTCGTGAGGAAGAGGGAGGGTTGCTCCCATTCTCTACTGCACAGCTGAATGAACTTGTTTATGCCCAGTCAAGGTCAACTGTCTCCGCATACTGGATGAATGAAGCCACCCGAAGATGCACCCCACTTGACACCCATGGGGGCTGGGGATTGGGTATTCAGCCTGGGTCCATGGAGGGAGGGATCTGGCAATACTTTCAATATGTAGTTTTTCGTGCCTTTAGACTCAGATCTTGCTTTACATACGCTGCTTTCACTTCATATCCAGTAAAATTTTCTTTTCTCTAAAACCATGGAGTTGGGGGGTTTTCTTTCTTGGATTTTGAAGGAGACACCCCTGACATCCCAAACTATACAGCCAAAAGTCTGTAGAGATTCTCAGACCTGAAGAATGAATCTTGGATGAGAAGTGAAATCTCTTCAAAAGACAAATCAACAAAATCCAATTGCCTCCTAAAAAAGCACCTTTCGGACTATCAAGACCTGGAAGACTGAGAATCTTTACATTTCTGTGTAAATTTTCCTTTCCTGACTCCAGATTTTCTTCTTCCATGTCAAGCAACATTCTGTCATCAAAGAATATGATCCAGGTTCATTGGACTATTCTAAGTGGCAGAGAAACTCCTTAAATTTTGATTTATAACAGTTGTTTCTATCCACATGCAGAGAGACAAATCCACCCATGAAGACTGGTTGTTCCTGCTTTGATATTTCATTGAAGTGGAGACAAAGGTCTCTGCAAGGCAGAACCACATCAATATTATCATTATTAACCATTTATTTGGCTATAGCTATTATTACTATGTCTTATACATAATACTCAAAATTTAAATAAATTTAACTAAAATTTATTGTGACATTTCATTTCATCATCCTGTATCCTTCCAGAAATAGTGCAGTCTAATATCTCTTGCCATTTGTAGAATCTGTATTCTAAGTGTTTTCTTGATAAGTCTTATGTGGACTTCTCTTGACAACTTGTTATTCATTGCATATTTTATAAAGATTCAAAACCCTCTATCTATTCCTTTCATCAGCTTGACTTTTGTTATCACTGGTGCTTCTGCCAAAATTACTCTCATTGTTTCTGCCAAATTTTCTCCCCTTTCTTCATCTATATTTTGACATCTGAGATAGAATTCCAGTTCATCAATCTCTCCTTTCCGTATTTCATACTTATCATTTCCCTCCACTCTCAATTTGCTGTCAGGGTCAACAGTTTTCATTTCATATGTCTGTGGTTTTTTGAACTCTGTCCTCAAATTTCATCATTCTTTTATAAGTATTCTCAACTCTTCCCTCTGTACTTTCTGTATTTTGATCTATAATTTCAAGTCTCTTTTCAATTTTCTCTGAGAATTGAAAAATAAACTTTTAATCCACAAATTAAGACTTTTTGAATTTCTAGCATTATTCTTTGCAATGTTAGTCCCTTTTCTTCTTCATACTGGGCCATTTTTCCAGGTTATAACACTGCCACTAAAACATCCAAGGCTTTTGCTAGGTTTCAAACAAATTCAGTAAAGTTTTTCAGGTCAAAGCTTTCTCTTTCCTTCAAAGAAAAAGCTGTATAGCCACTGACCCTTTCAGTAAACACAGCTAATAGCTTTGCATTATCAGATGTTACCAAGCCTCTAGCGTCTAGATGGCAGTGTTACATTCTTTCCCTCTGTTTTTGCCTCTCTTTCTAAACTCCGAACTCTGGAACAGAAGAAGAAAGAAAAAAATGTTTTAAGATTATGATCCGGCCGAGCCTTGCGAGTAAAGAAACTTTTAATCCACAAATACAAAAAAAATGAAGAAATATAGAGGAAGAAGGGGGGGGAAAGACCAGTCCAGTTTAAAAGTAAGAGACATTTGTAAAAAGTCCATCCATAGAAAACAAACAAAATTAAAGTAAAAAAAGATAACATGATAGTTTTAAATCAGGGTAAATTTGCCGCTTGTTTCCTTCTGTCTTCAATTTTATTTTAACTAAGTCTTTTGGGTTTTCTCTTCTCTAATAATAAGGATTTTTCTCACCATTTCGACACACTGTCTCTCCTGTTCTGCTTCCGTTTCAGGGGACTGTCCCAACCTTCTGCAGCTATTTTGACTGCTTCTCTTGTAGCTGGCAAAAAGAGCTTTCTCCTGGATCGATCAGATCATTCTTTCTTTCTCTTTCTTCACCCTCTTCTTCCTTTTTTAATTTTCTTAACTTTTGTTTCTACAAGTAGTCCTCAGTTCACCACAATGGAATCTAAAATTTCTGCTGCTAAGAGAAATATTTCTAAGTGAGTTTTCCCCATTTTACGACCTTTTTTGTCACAGTTTTTAAGTGAATCCATCCAGTTGTTACTTTAGTAACATGGTTGTTAAGTGAATCTGGCTTCCGCATTGACTTTGCTTGTCAGAAGGTCACAAAAGGTGATCACGTGATCCTGGGACAATGGGAAACCACAACCATCATAAATAAGCCAAGAAAAACAAAATCTACAGGTACAGTATAGGTGGTACCTTGCTCAATAGTAGTAACTGTGAGAGGGATCTTGGAGTGGACAACCATTTAAATATGAGCCAGCAGTGTGCAGCAGCTGCCAAAAAACCAACACAGTTCTATTTGCATAAACAGAGAGATACAATCACGATCACGTGAAGTGTTAATACCACTTTATAATGCCTTGGTAAGGCCACACTTGGAGTACTGCATCCAATTTTGGTTGCCACAATGTAAAAAAGACATGGAGACTCCAGAAAGAGTGCAGAGAAGAGCAGCAGAGATGGTTAGGGGACTGGAGGCTAAAACATATGAAGAATGGTTGCAGGAACTGGTTATGTCTAGTTTAATGAAAAGAAGGACCAGGGGAGACATGATAGCAGTGTTCCAATATCTCAGGGGTTGCCACAATAAGAGGGAGACAAGCTATTCTCCAAAACACCTGAGGGCAGGACAAGACTCAATGGGTGGAAACTAGAGAAGCAACTTAGAACTGAGGAGAAATTTCCTGGCAGTGAGAACAATAAATCAGTGGAACAGCTTGCCTCCAGAAGTTGTGAATGCTCCAACACTGGAGGTTTTAAGGAACAGATTGGACAACCTTTTGTTTGAAGTGGTATAGGGTTTCCTGCCTAACCAGGGGGTTGGACTAGAAGACCTCCAATGTCCCTTCCAACTCTGTTATTCTATTCTATTCTATTCTATTCTATTCTATTCTATTCTATTCTATTCTATTCTATTCTATTCTATTCTATTCTATTCTATTCTATTCTATTCTATTCTTCTCTACTCTATTCTACTCTACTTTGCTCTACTCTATTCTATTCTATTCTAAATATGAACCAGTTACCAAGTGTCTCACTTTTGATCATGTATCATGGGGATGTTGTAAGTGTGAAAAATGGACATAAGCTACTTTTTTCAATGCCATTGTAACTTTGAACAGTCACTAAAAGAACTGTTGTAAATTGAGGACTACCTGTATTTGTATTTTATCTTACAATAAGCTTTAAGAAGTCATTTGGGGAAAAGAAATCACTTGCTGGAGGTTCTTCTGGCCAGGAGGTTTAAAACCTATTTGGAATCACTCCTGCCTTTGTAGAGATACCCCAAAGGACTTAGATATTTCCACACTATTTCCATCCTGAGTAAATGCTTAATTCTCACCAAGCAGCCATAATTAATGGCCTAAGATATGGCAGGAAGGATCAGGGGAAGCCAGTAAAATGCCAGCCACAAGGTGACATTTTTAAATCATCCGTCAATTATTATTTTTTCATTGCATTTATTCTGGATAAACAATCAGCACTTCTCTGTTACCAGACATGCCTAATTTATACATTTAAATTTTGTTTGTAAAATCAGGTGGGCTGCAGATTTTAGGCTTCATAAATCATTACCTTCTGGAATATATTATAGCACAGTTTTCTTTCCAAGAAGCAATATAAAGCTTTACAGCTTTGCAGAATGCATTCCTCTAAATTTCAGTACTTTAAGATGAAAATCACATCAACAAATTTTATGTTAACAAATGGGACCACAGGGTTTTTATTTATTTATTACTATTTTTTTTACACTGTAAACTAAAAATGATGCAAGATTAGGAGAACATTTAGCATTTATAAGGATAATAGAATGTTCCTATAAAATCTTTTTGAATCCACAGAGCTACAAAAGAATTTGCAAAGAAACAACTGGAACAAATTACCTTTACAGTTTCAAACTCCACAACATTTACCCCCTGTTTTCCTTTCCATAAGCAAAGCAAGGCAAAAAGCCAAAAAGAAAAAGAAAAACACAATGGTTATATCATTCCCAAGGAGAAAGTCTAAATTGTTTTCTTTAATTTCAGCATTCCTGTAGTTTTAGTCACATTCTTCTGAATGTGGTTAGTTTATTGTCTCTCATTTTACATGAGATTAAAAATCCCAAGTAGGATATCTAGTATCTGCCAAAAAAAAAAAAAAAAAACCCAAGCTCAGAGATCAAAGTGTGTATGTATAACATTTCAAGTTAATTCATGAAACTTGGTGGCCTCTCTAAAACTTCAGCTCAAGCAAAGATTTGAAAGCTTAATACAGGTATATCCTGCTCCCTTACTGTGTCTTTCTTTTTAGCCAGCCAGCAAAGCTTTTCTCTCTGCATGGCATAAACTGAATTTACCCATCAGGTTTACAGCTGAGTATTTAATGAGCCACTAAATCTGAATACTTTTCTCAAGTCATATGGCATTTATTGGTATTCAGAAGAATAGCAACCAATGTACTGTAAATGTTCAGATTCTTGATATATTTGGTATCAATTCACATCTGATTGTATACTTCTTCCCTAAAATATGGATTATGTTGCTTGTGCTGTGAACATTTCAGATTTGAAATCTTGGGCTTAGACAACTAAGAACTGTGCCACCTTCGGTCTGACCTAAGCGTAGTATATAAAATTATCTACTACAATGTTCTACCTGTCAATGACTACTTCAGCTTCAACCAAAACAATACATGAACACACAATAGATACAAACTTAAGGTAAACTGCTTCAGACTCAGTTGCAGAAAATACGACTTCAGTGACAGAGTGGTCAATGTCTGGAATGTCTTATCTGAATCAGTGGTTTCTTCCCCAAACCCCCAAAACTTTAACTTTAGACTGTCTACTTTTGACCTCACCCCATTCCTAAGAGTGGGGGTATGTTCTGTAAGGGGTGGTGCATAAGCGTACCAAAGAGCCTACCATCCCTGTCCTTACAACCTCATTTATTCGTATTCATTTCATGTATTCATAATTTTGCATACACTTATATCAATTATTTTACACATGTTTGACAAAACAAATAAATAGCTATGCCATACATTTCCTACAAATTCATGACACAGGAAAGTTAAACATATTTTCTTTTTCTTAAAGAAGCATGGTTTTACTTTATTTGTTTCTATGCCATCTATCTCCAGAATATCTCAGGACACTTTATGAAAGAATAACACCAAGCAATTGTAACAAAGTCAACAATAAATACAAGAATCAATCAAAGAAATAAAAGCAGTAAATCTTAAATGGATAAACAAACAGAAGACACCCTGGAAGCCAGACAAAAGAGAGATCATACAATGCAGGATATAGCGCAGTCCTTGGTTGTTTGCTGAAAGGCATTTCATTATCTGACTACACAGTAGCATCAGTGCGAACAACCAAGTTCAGAGAGCACCACAGATTCAACCCTATGCCACAGATGTCCACATATATTGGAAGCAGGATATAATGTCTTCTAACCTTATGTGGAAAACAATAAAAAAGGAGGAAGGGAAGGTCAGGCATTGAAGAATTTCTCTGTAAAGTTCAGTCTAAAAAACTCATGAGATTTTCTTTAAGACCTCCTTCAAGACTACCTTCAAAATTGTCTATTACATTAAAGGAAAATGCTATTGATAAGTGAAACTGTAGTGTCTACTTCATTATAAACCAACTTCTATATAAGTTACCAATAAAGGAGAATATTTGTAGGTGAGTGTTGAAATGCAGAGTCCTTGGTGCTCTCTGAACTTGGTTGTTTTCTTGCAGGTGTTTTATTATACAAACTAGGTAACATCACTAGCACTGATGATGTTACCTAGATTGGATAATGAAAGGTCTGCAAGAAAACCACCAAGGTCAGAGAATACCAAGTGTCTTTCTATATAAGAAAGGGAAGAAGGTTGTAGAACAAAGTCAACAACTTCCCTCCTTAATTAAAGGTGAGTGGAAAATCCTCCATTGAAAAGTTTCAGCTTGAAAATGAATTCAGGTTCATAGAAACTGGATATAAAAATAAGACAGGCGGTAATTAATCATAACACTTATAAATATAACATCTACCTTGTCAGTAGAAAAGAATATTTATAGCTCGGGGTTCACCTGTGAAGTCCTTGGTGCTCGCTCAGCTTCATTGTTTGTTTGCAGATGTTTCAATACTCAACTAGGTAACATCATCAGTATTTCTAGCTTTTAGCACTGATAATGTTACTATTTGGGTAATGAAATGTCTCAAAGAAAAATAACAACAACCAAGTTCAGAGAGCACCAAAGACTCAATTTGTCCTCTCCCTCTTTGTTTCTTTGTGGTTGACTTGCAGTGACTATATTTAGTCCATAATCCCTCTTAAATCGTATTATTGAAAAATGACTGCTATAAACTCATAGTAACAAATAATCTTTGCCTTATATTCATAGGGTTGGAAGAGGGTCAAAAGACAAAGAGGCCACATAAATCTTCTGGAAAATTCAATTTCTTAATTCTATTGCTAAATGGCTCCCACTCTTTGTCTGTAATTGGGAGTGAAATGGGGAGGGGGATTTTTCCTACTTCAAAATTGCATTTGTTGTGCTTTTGCACAACATAAAATTGAGAAAACCTGGAATGCAACAAACACTTCACTTCATGAAGAGTAAAATCAGTGTAGCACATCAAAGGTTAGAACTTCTCACTGGATTTATTATTTATTACATATTTACCCAGATTGTGACATACTAAGTCTGCGTGCAACTCGTATTTATAAGATGCCACATGGCAGACAACGTCTTCACTTTTTGCAGTCTAATTCTTGATGAATATGTACACTGAGAGCATATGCACCAAAGGCAAATTCCTTGTGTGTCCAATCACACTTGGCCAATAAAGAATTCTATTCTATTCTATTCTATTCTATTCTATTCTATTCTATTCTATTCTAGTCTAGTCTAGTCTAGTCTAGTCTAGTCTAGTCTAGTCTAGTCTAGTCTATAGATGTATATGCATGCACAGGTCATTTAATCTTCTATGATGCCAAAATCCAAATTAAAATTGAATATTTTTAATCTTGCCAGCAAATCAAGGAGGACATCCATCTTCTTTTTGATAATATCAAAGATTTCATAAACATCTACAAGGCCTCTGAATTATGCCCAACTGTTTCCAAACTGCTTCAGAGACATCTGGTTCAATTTCACAATTCAAACTGCTTTGGCTAATGAATTTTTAAAATTCATTTTGAATCAATTTCAATCAATCAAATAACCTTTGAATTGAATGGAATCAAACTGTGGTGGATTTTCTCTGCATATTAGGCCAGCTACTGCACTGATTTTCTTTCCTGAAATAGTGATGATGGGGCTGCTACAGCTGGACAATTAATTAAACAATTAATTAAAAGCAAATTATGTTATTTCATAGTAAGGTTTAAAATTCCTTCCTTCCTTCCTTCCTTCCTTCCTTCCTTCCTTCCTTCCTTCCTTCCTTCCTTCCTTCCTTCCTTGAAACATAAAGAAGTATATCCCAAAACACAGATATCCCAGATATTAATATTTTCATTAACTTGCTTGGCGTGCATTTATAATTTAACTGACACTCTAAGTAAGGCTTGCAATGCTTCTGAAATACATTTGTTCTGGTGAAAAAAGCTATTTACTCTTGTTATGTTCTAATGAATCATATTAGCTTGATCTGACTTGAGTTGGTAGTTAATTGAGATCAGGGATTCATCTTTAGTAATGGTTTTACAAATGAGTTCTCTGTATTCAGGACTGATTCACTGCTCCTAGCAACATCAGGTCTTTGTTAATAGATCCTTATCAAAAGAAGTCAGTAGAATACATCATTGGAGGAGGGTTTTTTACTATTTTATTTTCCTTAAAGGATTATCTTTCTTGCCTCTGCTAATTAACAAACATCAATAAATCTCTTTTTTTGCATCTCTACATACATATGATATACATCTTACCTAACATACTGCTTGTTTCATTAATTGGATTTC
The DNA here is from genome assembly GCF_051295495.1 of Thamnophis sirtalis. Lineage (NCBI taxonomy): Eukaryota > Metazoa > Chordata > Lepidosauria > Squamata > Natricidae > Thamnophis > Thamnophis sirtalis. Next base: position 119,122,911 of record NW_028261382.1, read on the forward strand.
TTCGTTTCTATTTTTTTGTTTCATGGCAGCGTATTTTGCCCAACACTTTATGCCTAATTCATAATACAATCACTTTCTCTGGGACTTATTGCAGACATTGTGGATGAATTAGGAATTTTAATTGGCATTTGATGGGAAGGGGGGGGGGTCTGTAGATGCGGTTACCAGATAGGTTCTCTGTCTTATCTACTCATTTGTACATATTTAAAGAAGTCCTGTCTAATTCTTCATTCAATAGTAGAGCTTGGGTGAATGATTTTTCTCTCTGAAATGAATGTTTAGAATTGAAATAATCAGGGGTGCCTCATGAGTTGCTACACATCTATTTAACATGCAAAACTGTGCATTAAGCATCTATATAGAGACAATGCTTCTATCCATCCATCTGTCCATCCATCAGCAATAAATGTATAGCATGCATTTACAAACCTTTGTTGCATTCATCTCAAAATAATTCTTGTTTAGAAGCAAAAATGCAAATGTCTGTAAAAAGCTACGTATAAAAGTGAATATATTCAGAATACTGCTTACATGAAGACAGATGCAGGGTTCTTTTTTTAAACAAAAGAAATCACAGTCTGGTCAAGACTTTTATCAGAATGGACTAACAGTAACAGACTGAATATTAAATGACTGGATTCTTAATTCTCAGGCTATCAAAGAATATAATACAGATATGACGTAGACATTGCCATATATCTGTCTTTAGGGAATGCAGAAAGGATAAAACTATATCTATTCATTAGAATTTAACAGAATATTCCACTATATAAATTAAAGGTAAAGGATTCCTCTGTACAATCAAGTCTGACTCTAAGGTGCTCATGTCTGTTTCTTAGTTGAGGGAATCAGCATTGTCTGAAGACCCTTACAGGGTCATATGACCAGCACAACTATATGCTAAAGTGCATGGATTGCTATTATCTTCCCATAAAAGTGGTACCTATTTATCTACTTGCATGTGCATGCTTTCAAACTTCTAGGTTATCAGAAGCTGGGGAAAGTATTTGTATTTGTATTTATTATACTTGTATGCTGCCCTATTCCCAGGGGGACTCAGGGCGGCAAACAAACACATGGGGAAGGGGGCAATACAAAAACAAACGAGACAAACAGGATACAAAGACAAATTAAAAACTACACAACAATCAACAATTCGAGTAGGGCTGGGAACTCATCAGCCCCAGGCCTGCCGGAACAGCCAGGTCTTGACAGCTTTGCGGAAAGCCTGAAGGGTGGTGAGAGTCTGAATCTCCACGGGGAGATCGTTCCAGAGGGCTGGAGCAGCCACAGAAAAGGCCCTCCCCCGGGGAGCTCACAGGAGCTCACTCTCTCATGCGGCACTGGGATCTTGAAGTCAAACTGTCAGCTTTCCAGCTGTCAAGTTCAGCTACTTTAAGCACTGAACCATCAAAGCCCCACACCACTATATATAGGGACTTATTAAAGAAGATGCAGTATATAGATAGGGGTGGGAGAAAGGAATATACCTTTTTGCTGCTAAGTTATTTCCTCCACATGCTCACCAAATGCATGAAAATATGAAACATGTAATCATCTGTATATAACAAATATTATTACTACACTTGATGCATTATCTTTATTTGGATACTGTCATTCTGAGAAAGAAAGAAACTGGAAATAAAATAACAGCACAGCAAGAATGGTTGGAAAAAATAAAATAAAGAAATAGTCCCGTTATTCAGCCAACCTGCTATATTTCCGTAAGATGATAAGGTCTAGTGCAAGAATAACAAGAAAAGCTTTGAAGTTAGTTTCCTGTCCTTTATTTTAATAGACGTCTACCTTGTATCATAACAACTTTCTCCTTGAGATTCAACATTTACAAAAGTTATCACTGATCATGTCAAAAATTTCCAGCTGCTGTTTTAATCTAGCCATTTCGAATGAAATGAATTGTACAGTTCAATTATATTTTCTACAAACCTATTTGCCATTAGCTGTGGTCTTCCCACTGCCAAAAAGCTTTGATCGCTTTCTTGATTGTGAAGCCAAAATGACACTAAACTACAGCAGCACATTTACAGTGCAATCCTTTTTAGCCATAACTGCCCAAAGGCTGGTTCAAAGCCTTTTGAAATCAGAGCAGAAATTCACACTGAATTAAATGGTCCAGCACTGGAGGTTTGAAGAGGAAGGTAATGAAGACAGTTGTGGTCACAACATGTTTTTTTTCTTTTTCACATATTTTTTCTATAACAGGAAGGCAGAAAACATGACAAAACACATCTGTTCCTTTTAATGAATTCATATAAATTCAATATGTTTAGCGGTTTCAATTAAGAAATCTGATTGAGTCATAATATACTGAGATTTGGAGGAGGGGAAAATCAAGTTTCAAAGACAAAAGAATAATTGAACTAGGGACTAAATTATGTGCAACAGTTTCTATCAGACCGGTGATCTGTTTATGTCAGTACTCTGCACGGAAAAGGAAAACAGGTTTCCTTTTCAGAAAAAAAATGCTGTCCGGTTTATTGATGGGATCAGTATGTTTATCACATTGAGTAACCCGACAAAAAGGAGAAAAATATTAAAATATTCCCTCCATCCTATTGAGAAAAACACCCCATGCATTAGCATTCCTGTTTAAATCAAAACCGATTAATAATGATACTGGTTTACAAAATATTCTAACTTTGATTTTCAATAATATCAGAGATCAAAAGACATTTCAGGAGTCATAAAATGGGATTGTGAAGGCAACATGTGGTCTGAAGATTGGCCACCCCTGATGTTAAGGAATACCACCATAGGACGTTTTAATGTGTTCAAAAGTCCATTCATGGTCTAAAGGTAGTTCTAGACTCACAACCATTTGTTAAGTGACATTCAAAGTTAAAACAGCACAGAAAAAAAGTGAATTATGACCATTGTTCACACTTATGACCTGTCAGGGTTCCAAGTAACACACCTAATGAAAGAAGACTCCAAGGTTTGAATTTCCTCAAAGTTACATTTTATTAGAGATGTCATATTGGCACATCTAGGAAAACCCAAATCTGAAAGTTTCCAGGTTTTCTCCCACCCAAAAGTCCTTGTCCAGCACTCACATGTTCTGGGTTAAATTCCTGCCCAGGACTCACATGTTCCTCACATGATCCAGTCAGGCATCATCCAAAACAAGCCACTTCATCGCAGCTGCAGGGCCAGATGGTCTTAACTTTCTGAGAAAGAATGTTATTTTGATTATATACTGTATCACCCATAGTCTATATAATCCCCTCCCATTTTCCCACAGTAGAAAATGTGGCAGGTCTGAAGGCCCAAATGTAAAAGATGGCTTCCAGCTCTGACATGACCATTGCAATATACTATGACCCTGTGATCAAAATTATGAACCCTGGCAACTGGCATGGATTTATGACAGTTGCAGTGTCCCAGGGTAATATGATATTTTTTGCAACTATGTAATGGCCTGTTTCTCCTCTCAGTTCAAGAAAGTGGAACTCTTGAAACGATTTACATTTCAAAAGAAGCCTTTTATTGAAGAGAAAGAGATAGCAAGGCAAAGGAAGCAGGATCTGAAGATTCCCACACAATTCGGTTAGGTTGAGACAGTTAGAAACCCCTCCGCTCAGTCCAGTGTTGAATAAGCCAATCCACAGTTGTGAAATTGTTTTGAGAATCAGCAGCTGAGAAGGTGATAGGAAGCTGTTCTCTTGCTGGAGGCTCCAGAGCTGAGACAAAACAGATGCCCCCTCACCTTATATTCCCGTGAAGGTAAATCAAAGTACAGGACAAATAGGCACCAGGAAAAGGGTTATAAACTAAAGAATGCACCCAGGCGCCCTCCCCACCAAAATGGCAGCATTCTGATAGGGATCTTTGGGACCTGTCAGTCCTTCTGACAAGCAAAGAGGGAAGCCAGGTTTTCTTAACAACCATGTTACTAATGTTGACACCTGCATTGATTTACTTAACAATTGTGAGAATGGTTGCAAAATGAGGCCAAACTCACTTAACAACTGTCTTGCTTAGCAGCATAAATTTTTGGCTCAATTGAGGACTACCCGTAGTAATAGATAGGTTATGCACAATTGCTTTCCCCGTTCTCCCTTGATCTTCATTTCTTTTCAGATATTCAAAAGTTTAATTGTAGAGAGGCATGGAAAAGATTTAACCATCCTTGATTACACAATTACAGACTTCCATGTGATCAGGAGCCATGGGGTTTCTAATTATGTATGGAGACAAGTGCAACAGCATTATCATCTCCTGTCAAGATATTTTTGTTCAATATCAGCAGTTCAAGGGGAAGGAATCAAAAGCAACAAGCATATTTCTGGATCCCATTCTCAGTCTTTTGAACATCTATTAAAAGTCTATGTTTTGACCACAGATCTTTGTCTAATTTCTAGGATAAGTCAAAACTTAATCAGAAGCAATATTTCAGGAGTTGAAACTGAAAATAAAAGCAAATATGTGAGAATGACTTTTGAAATGTTGGCTGGTGAATTTTCATACTTAAGGTCCTTGCAAGGGTTTCTTCTAGAGATTCTGCATATCTCCTCAAAAACTTAGTGATTGGAAATTTTGAATTTCAGTATGGATATACAGAATGGGATCCAAAAAGCAGACCCTGAAATGGTGGGAACCCACTAGGAAGAATAATAATGCATGATTCTTCTTCTTTCAAGTTGTGATCATTCACAAACACAAATTTAGTATTAACATCACTTTATAAAGTATAGTAAGGTCACACTTGGAATACTGCATACAGTTTTGGTCATCACATTATAAAAAAATGTTGAGACTTTGAAAAAGTGCAAAAAAGAGCAAGATGATTAAAGGCCTGGAGACCAAAACATATGAAGAATGGTTGCAGGATTTGGGTTTTGGTAGTCTAGAGCAGTGGTCTCCATCCTTGGCAACTTTAAGACCTGTGGATTTCAACTCCCAGAGTTCCTCAGCCAGCTTTGCAAAGCTCAGCCAGCTTTGCAAAGACCACTGCTCTAGAGGACTAGGGGGGACAAGATATAAGTGTTCCAGTATTTGAGAGGCTTCCATAACGAGGAGAGGGGTCAATTTATTCTCCAAAGCACCAGAGGGCAGACAAAAAACAATGGTTGGAAAGTAATCAAGGACAGAAACAATCTAGAATTAAGGAGAAACTAATAGTAAGGATAATTAACCAGTGGAATAGCATGCCATCAGAAGTTGTGAGTGATTCATCACTGGAGGTTTTTAAGAAGAGACTGGATAGTCCAAGGGACTGCAGTAGAAGAGCTCCAAGGTCCCTTCCAGTGCTATTCTGTTTCTCACTGACTGTGTGAATGGATTCACCAATAAAGATAAACATTACAGAAGTTCTATAACAATTGTCATTGAATGCAAGCAATTTAGGACCTTAAGATGATGATGATGATGATGATGATGATGATGATGATGATGATGATGATGATGATGATGATGATGATATTTAATTACATTCACAGCTGGGACTGGTAAAAACTTAACAGTTCAAGTCCTAACCAAGGACCTAAAAGCTGTTAAAGTAATGTCTGAGTATATAGGCATTTCCAAGTAAGGTGTTTTTTTTGCAAAGTCAGAATATTCAGATCTGATAAGTTCAAAATTTCCAGGTAACTAGGCAACCCTTTTGGTATTACTCCAAAGACTCCTATTACAATTGGTTCATCCATTGATTTCTTCCTCCACAATCACACAACTTCCATTTGCAGATCACAGTATTTCGTTATTTTTTTCTAGTTGCTTCTCTTCAATTCATGCAGTGACGTGCAGCCAGGGGAGGCAGGGGAGGCACAGCCTCACCACTGTCAATCATGAAAAGGAAAAAAAATGTAAATGGGAAAAGGCGAGTGCTGAGGTTAGGCTAGCTAGCTGCTGCCACACCGTGAATGGCTGCCTGTTTAAAAAAGCCTCTAAAAATGCTCCCTTTACTATGAGGCAGGAGAACTGCATGCCTCATCTAGTCTGACTTTTTAGGCGCTTGAGCAGAGTTAAGTGAGGGTTAAAAGCCTAAAACATCTCCTGCCTCATAGTAGAGGGTGCATTTTTTAGAGGCTTCAACTCTGTCATTCTGTTTAAAGCTGCAGTGTCGTGCTCACTCTTCCTCATTTCTTTCTCCATTTCTGATGCCCCCCACCCCACGGTCCCTCGTTTCCTTCAAATTTCCTTTTTTTCTTTTTTCTTTAATAAATGCAATGCTCAGGCATTCTCTCCTCTCCCGCGACACCCCACTGATTAAAGCACTTTATTTTGCCCGCCTGAACTCACGGCAGCCCGCCTGAGCTCTGCCGCGAGCTCAGGCAGGTGAAAGAAAGTGCTTTAGTCAGTGGGGTGTCAGGGGAGAGGACTGCCTCACCAGCCATAAACCTCACCGCACGTCACTGAATTCATGCATCACCTGGTATTGCAATATCAATGAACCTTTTCCACAACACTCATGCCAGGGGACCAGATATCTGTTTGTTTGTTTGTTTGTTTGGATTTAAAAGTCCCATAAGATCTTGGACTGTTCATTTTCAAGAACTTTGTCAATTTGGTATTCCCAATCATTTTGCTACATTCGAACCCAAATTTCTGACAAAGCTTCTAATGTATGAATTTGGCAACTCAATCATCACATTGTAGATAATGAGTTTGTGAGATTTTTATGCAGTCATTGATATGGTGATCCACTGTTTCATCTTTCTTGTTGCATAAGAAACATTTGCTGTTGTTACTTTAATTTTTTGCTTTCATGGAATTGGTCTGCAGAGCTTTTTCTTGGGCAGCCAAAATGAAGCCATCAGTTTCTTTCTTCAGCAGCCCGATCCCAACCATCTCCATGTTAGCTTTGCATCTACTTCTCCTTCAATGTCATTCAGGTATTGGCTGTGCATAAGCTTCTTTTTCCAGTTAGACACTCGATGCTCAATTGTTTCCTTTCAATATTCTGCTTCTAGTCTCGTTGTTTTCAAGAGGTTTCCCTTGTTCACCTCCTTCAGTAAGGGCTCTTTTGCTTTTTTAATGCAGTCATTAAAGCAGTATTTCTCCTCTTCCACAGTTTGTTCCAGCTGTTGTTATTATTATTATTTTGTTAACCATATAGTTTATTCAGTAGGTCGACCTATTATCATAAAACTTCTCAGATATATCTTGTCAGTTAATATGTCACTGTCATATTGTTTTATGTCTGAAACTATAGTCTTTTACTACAATTCCTTAAAACAGGGGATCTGTTTGTACATCCTAAATGTTGTTTATTTTTCACAAAAAATAGCCTTGTTTCCCATTCTTCATCATGAGACATGGAATAAAAATCCCTTAAAATGAAATTTGTCATTCTTCTTGCTAAATGACACTTTGATATATCACATCTGCCCCTCATTTTCCATAGGACCCTGAATTCACCTAGCTCACTAGTACTTTGCCAGAATGAGCAGGGGGAAATAGATCTAACTTATGTTTGACTGGGGAATCTGTCATCTTTTCCATCTCTAAAGTACCTCACCAGAATTTACTGCAGAAGGTAAAACCAAAAGTAAAGTTAAAATGTTCCTGTTTGTGGAGTGGTAAACAACTTGATGTGACTCACAGACGAAATGTAAGGCCATTTGTGTCACCATTATTACTGTAAAGCATTCTTTAAATGATTAAATCACCCCTTTGCCCTTCTCATTTCTTGTTTTCTGACTTCTGGTGTTTGGACCTAGTAGGAAAAATGCTGTGAGCCTTAAATAAAATAGAAACCCCAGATCATTGTTTCAAGATGCAGAACAGATGTATAGCATCTGATGTTGGCCCTTACAACAGCTGTATGTCTACGAAGATTCTCACTTTCTTTTTTTTCCTTGAAGACATTTCACTTCTCATCCAAGAAGCTTCTTCAGTTCTATTCAGTTCTTCTTCAGAACTGAAGAAGCTTCTTGGGTGAGAAGTAAAACATCTTCAAGGAAAAACAGAAAATCCAGTTACCATTTGAAAAAGCACCTTTGGTTCAACAGTTGTAGTTTGAGTTATATTTAGGTGAGGAATTTCTTGATGAACTGAGAAAGTTATTAAATTATGGAATACAATATCATATTTTCATGCTCAAGACGGAGTAGAATTGATGGCATCTGGATATCCTGCTCTTTGTTCAAAACCAATAACCACCAGATATCTCAATTTAAGAATGTTTGTGTTGTGGATGTGAAAGATGGAGTGCCACACTGAGGAGGAAGGTCACAATGTATTGAAACAACAATCCTGGTGTTTCACCTTATACATATGTGCAGTTGGCACCATTACCCCAGCAGGTCTTCAGGGCCATGGAAAGTTCTCCAAGAAATACCCAATGTCCATGAGGTTCAGCCAAGGTCCTTGGAAAACCACTCATGGAGGAGGTTGACTATTTCTGTGCTTCCTTATCTTATAGAGTACCACTTTCTCTCTATAATGAAGTAAACACCTTAGTAAGCATATAAATATGAATGTCACAGTGTGTTCAGGGTTAACTATTGCTTTGAGAGGCCCAACTTTATTCAGCTGAATAAATGTGTACAGCTTATCAAGGCAAATACTGGGAAACACAACTGAGACCGGCAAAACAGAAATACATCCTGACAATTAGCATTGTTAATATTAGAGGGAATGTATTGAATAGATAGATGGGACATGGTGGCTCGGTGGTTAAGATGCTGAACTTGTCGATAAGAAAGGTCATCAGTTCGGTGGTTCAAATCCCCAATGTTGTGTAACAGAGTGAGCTCCCATTACTTGTCCCAGCTTCTGCCAACCTAGCAGTTCAAAAGCATGTAAAAATGCAAATAGAAAAAATTGGGAAAAATTACAATTATCTTTGTTGGGAAGAATAGCAGCAGTGAAATGAATGTTCTACCTAATTTTTTATTTCTTTTTCAAATGATACCAATACTTTAAAAATATGCAAATTTGCTAGAATGGCAGAAGGGCATTAATAAATTTGTATGGGCAGGGAAGAAGCCGAGAATAAAACTAAAAATAATGCAAGATGTGCGTGAGAGAGGGGGTTTGAAATTACCAAATTTAAAATTATATTATGAAGCAGTAGTTTTATCAGTAATCAGTGATTGGATTAACTCAACAGATGATAGAATACTTAATATCGAAGGGCATGATTTGGTATATGGTTGGCATGCTTACTTGTTATATGATAAAAAGATGGATAAGAACTTTAAAAGTCATATTTTAAGAAATGCACTACTGCAGGTCTGGAAAAAATATCAATACAAACTAAATGATAAGATACCCATGTGGGCAATTCCTAGGTACGCAACAGAAAACATAAATATAGTACAAAAACAGGATGTAATTACATACAGACAGCTTCTCACCTTAGAAAGAGGTGTATTACAATTAAAACCCTTGAATGTACTAAAAGAGGAAAAGGCAATTCAAACATGGTTTCAGTATGGGCAATTACAGGCCAGATGGAACAAAGATCAAAAAATCGGTTTTACGCAAAACGAGGATAATTTACTTAAACAAATTAGGGATCAAAGTCCAATGCATATAAAGAGATTATATAATGCATTAATAGAAATGGATTCGGAAACAGAATTAGTTAAAGACTGTATGATAAAGTGGCCACAAAATTTTGAAGAAGCAATAATGCTGGATACATGGGTAAATATTTGGATAAGAAATGTAAAGTTTACCCAAGCCCAAAATTTGAGAGAAAACTTTTATAAGATGTTTTATAAATGGCATTTAGATCCTAAAAAACTGGCCTCTTTGTATCCGAATTTACAACCTAAATGCTGGAGATGTGATTGTGCTGATGCTACATACTATCATATACGGTGGACTTGTAAAAAGGTTAAAGCACTTTGGATAAAAATATGGTGGGTTATGCAAAATGTTCTTTAAAAAAGGATAAAGTTTACCCCTTTTTGTTAGGTATAATTACTGATTGTACAGTTATAGAGACTAACTTGATTTTGCACTTAATAACTGCAGCAAGACTTTTGGTGGCGCAATACTGGAAGAAGGAAGATTTGCCTACTATTCAAGAATGGACATTAAAAGTAACAAACATAGCAGAGATGGCTAAAATATCAGCATATCTCGAGGACCATTCAAATGAGAGATATAAACTGGAGTGGAGAAGATGGATTGACTATACTCAAAATAAATATGGGACTAAGAAACTCCAGATAGTTTATGACTGAAGAAACAAGGAATGATATAATCTGTTTAGAGCTAGCCTAGCAAAGAGGAGTTAAAGCTCAATGAAAGATGATACTAACTTTTTTTAAAGTTTATCTTAGAATATCTTTGTTAAAGATTTATACCCTGTATTGGTTCTGGGAAGCCGGTGGGGGGAGAGAAGGTTGGGGGGGGAGGTTGGGGGGGAGGCTAGGGGGAGGGAAGTAAATATTTGTAAAAGTTTTTTTTTTTCAAAAATTTTCAATAAAAAATAAATAAATAAAAATGCAAATGGAAAAATAGGAACCACCTTTGGTGGGAAGGTAACAGCGTTCCGTGCGTCTTCGGCATTTAGTCATGCCAGCCACATGACCACAGAGAAGTCTTTGGACAGCACTGGCTATTCGGCTTTGAAATGGAGATGAGCAGTGCCGCCTAGAGTCGGGAACGACTATCACATATGTGTGAGGGGAACCTTCACCTTGACCTATTGGATGGATATGGTTGCTGTATTTTATATATGTATTTTGATAAAACCTGTAGTTGCAAATAAATATGTTGCTTACAATTCAGAAGATAGCATTAGACAGCATGAAGAGGATCAGACTGAGCACTCCAGTAATACTTGAACTATTCTTGTATACCACAGTGGTAATGATTTACAACCTAATGGGGGACTCCTTTCTTACTAGGGTTCTCCAGTTAAGGTCTTTGTTATGACCCCCCACTTAGAGGGAGGGTCCTCTAAGAGGTTGAACCTCTTGTGATATCTGAATTTGCTCAGCCTGGGAAGTTCTATTATGGATCTCTTCTCTTTACAGATCTATAGAGCTCTAAGAAAATGGAAAACAAAATGCTTTGATATTTCTGTGCAAAGCCCAGAACTTAATAAACACATCCCAACTGCTGAAATAGATAACTACGTTAACTGTTAAATATGAAGACTTGCTTATAGGATAGATTTTAATGAGTGATTACCTTATTAAAGCCACCAATTCAAATCTCTAGACAAAAAAAATCAGTTTACAGGGAAAAATGAAATAACTCTGAATACAATCATTATAGAAAGATTACCTAAATTCCTTTAATAAATTCTTTGATATATGGACATATATTCTGAGTTCATTATAGGGGACAAAGTTAAAAAGAGAACAACTGCTTAAATATTTTTAGTGAGACCACCTTGTTCATCTTTCTTTCCCCTTTTCATTTTTACAAGTTAGTGTTTGTAAATTCTGGCATCAGGCTAGAAACCAGTTTGTGAGTTCTTGTTCCACTCTAATCACAAAAACATCTACAGGTGATCTTGTGCCAGTTACTCTGTCTTAATCCTAGGAAAAGGCAATGCAAACCATTTCTGAAATCTTGAGAAGAAAACTGTGGCGACTTGCCTAGGCAGCCACCAGTAGTCAAGACTGATTGGAAGGCATAAACACATACACAAACAAACACACACACACACACACACACACACACACACCAACACACACACACACACACCAAGGGTGGTTTCCTGCCAGTTCTAACCTCTTCTATAGAAGAGGTTCCACAAATCTACAGTGCCGTTTTGAACTGGTTCCAGTTCCCTCCCCCCCCGCCCATCTGCAGATCATCAAGATGAAGAGCGAGAGGAGTTGAAGTCCACAAGTCTTAAAGCTTTCAAGTTTGAACACCCTGTTTTTTTTCTAAAGGGTTAGGGGTGCAAGGGTCTTGTAACTTGACAGCTTTAAGACTTGCACACTTCAATGCCAGAGTTTCTGAGCCAAAATGACTGGAGGAGGAATTCTGGGAGTTGAAGTCCACAAGTCTTAAAGCTGTCAAGTTTGAACACTACCGGGGTTTTTTTCCTAAAGGGTTAGGGGTGCAAGAGTCTTGTAACTTGACAGCTTTAAGACTTGCTTGCTTCAAATGCTAGAGCTTCTGAGCCAACATTTTGGTTGCTAAGCAAGAGCGTTGTTAAGTGAGTTTCACCACATTTTACAAGTTGGCCATGCCCACCCAGTCACATGACTGCCGAGCCACTCCCACCTATCACATGGCCGGTGCCACTCCCACAAAGCTGGCCACACCTACAGAAGAGGTTCTAAAAATTTTTGAAACCCACCACTGACACACACACAGACACCTATAAGTTATAGTGTTTAAAATATTAACGGCATAGGGGGAGGCTATTTACATGTTTTGTACACTATTTCCAATATTTGCATTCCAGTCTCCAATTGCAAGCAGCACACTGCATATTTCATCAATTTCATATTGAACCTGACTCTAAAACGTGTCATCAGTCTCTTCTTCTTCTACAGTGATTAAGACATAAATTGGAGTAACTGTCATATTAAAATTTGACTAAAAAGTCCAATTGATACCATTTGCCTTTGACTGCACTGGTATCCAAGAACTATCTTTCCTACAGCATAGTGTTCCTGATTATGAAAAACAATGCATTCCTTCTTTATTTTTCACGCACCAAGTAGTAACGAGTATGAAGCTCTAACTGAAAGTGTCAATTCCATTTCAGTCTGCTGATTCCTAACATGTCAATATGTGGCTGAATAATATTTTCTTTTACTGACTTGGGCTTGTTTGTGCTTCTTATATGCCATGAACTTAATTCCTACTTGGTAGTTTTCTTTCTTTTTTCCTGCATGGCAAAATTAGCAACCAGATGACCCAAAGGTTTTAATCTACTTGGATCATAAACAACATTAGCACTTTGAAAGATCCTCAGCTTTTCCTCAGAGGCATGATGAGTGCTAGCCAACATCAAGGGTCCATCAGGCAGGACTATCCTGGCAGTCACTCATTTATCCATGTAGTATTCTTGATAAAAAGCAGAAATGGAGTATGAAATGATATCTTTATCACCGTCACTAAAGACTTCTAGTACACTTCTAGTATTTTCATATGACTTGTTCAATATAGTTCAGTGATTCAATAATCATTTCCTTTAGCATAGCTTGGTGAGTCTGCTGGGAGGTCACCAAGCAAGCCTACAGCAAATAGTTCTTTGCTAATTCATTCCAGTAAGGACATGGTGGCTAAGTAGCTAAGACGCTGAGCTTGTGGATAAGAAAGGTTGGCAGTTCGGTGGTTTGAATCCCAAGTGTCGCATAACTGAGTGAGCTCCCATTACTTGTTCCAGCTTCTGCCAACCTAGCAGTTTGAAAACATGTAAAAAAGGCAAGTAGAAAAATAGGAACCACATTTGTGGGAAAGTAACAGCATTCTGTGTGCCTTTGCTGTTTAATCATGCCAGCCACATAACCATGGAGACATCTTCAGACAGCACTGGCTCTTCAGCTTTGAAACGGAGATGAGCACCATGCCCTAGAGTCAGGAACGAGTAGAACATATGTGTGAGGGTAACTTCATCTTTACATTTAGTCCATTCCAGGAAGGTAACAATGAGGCAACATAACAGGAACTGAAGGATGGGGGAGTCATAGACCACATTGATCCATAATAGGAGTTTATTGGGTTGGATTCATTGTATTTGAACTCAACATATGTTCATGCTTTGTCTTTTGGGCCTGATTGGTGTAACAGGTATGGCACCAGAGCTATTATCTCGCTATACCATTATGGTCACAATATTGTCCTCCTTAACATATATTGCACATATATGTTAAGCACATAGTGCTTTAACTGTGCCAGGTTGAGAGAGAGGTTATTCTCCTTTCTGACTGATAAAAGCTAAGGATTTATACTAAGCTTCATATAATATTTGACCATTCATGGCAGACATCTTAAAGTTAATATCACTGTGCTCATCATTTTCCATCATGTCTGGTGGAATAATAAGAGATTTCAGATGATAAACTGAAACAGATTATCCCTCATATCCATCCAAAGGCCCTTAAAAAGCTGGCCCTTTAAAGGACAAAATGATACATACTGGAAAGCACCTCTTGATTGGATGGATTAGTGAATTTTGCTAAAGCTATTGTTTCAAGATACAAGGAAGGGGCCAGAAATTAAATGCAAAGTAAAGCAAGGGTGAATTGGAAGTGCCCCTTTTCCTCACAAAAAGGGAATACTGACTGTTTTGTACAAATTGTGGTTTATTTATGGAAGAAAACTGTGATGAGGCAATCACAGATATTAGTTAAACCAAATTTTACAAAATTTTAGAAGTAAGAAATAAGGCTGCTGAACATAAAACAAATACATAGATTTGCACTATCCAATAATTCTGGAGCAATTCTGAATGTACCTCAGGTGGTCTCTTTTCCTGAAAGATTTACCCAAATTCTGGAGAATCCTCCTCCGCTTCCTCTTCCTCCTCTTCCCTTAGTGTTGCTGTAGCTCTCATTGATTCATGTCTTTTCATTCTCTTCATTGTGGAAAGGAAAGGGGGAATCCCATCCATTCCCCCTGCCTGTCTTTTTTCTGATGGCATCTTAAAATATTTAGAGAATCTTTAATAGAAGCAATGCATCTTCAAATTACCTCTGATTTGCCACTGTATGATCAGAAAAGCTGATCAGAAAAATAAAATAGGACCATCTTTCCTTTTTATATTTGTATTATAAAATTGGTCTCAGGGAATAACTCTTTTTTGTACTGGGAAAGTAAATGTTCTCCTTCACTGCTGTCTACCCATCAGGCTACGGTTAATAGCATTATTACAATGTCGGAGGAAGTGAAGTTGGAGTTACTCCTTTGAAAAGCAGCTGCTGTCATACAGACAAGTTTCCTTTCTACCCACCTTCTCTCAGGCATTCATCTATTCCACCAGAAGTGTACTCAGGCATTCAAGACAATTTTCCAGCTGCTTGGCTAATAGAGCCACGCCGTGGTATTTTCAATGAGTCCTTAGGAAGCCTCATCCCACCCAGTTTTTTGAACCTACAAAAGAAAATGCTAGGACAGAGTGAGAAAAGGGGTTTATGTGTGGCAGGACTGCTAAAGGCAAATGGCCTACAGACATGGAAATGGAGGCAACATCTGAAGATTGGTGACTGTTACAAGCAGGCAAAAGGACATTCATTCAACTGTCAGGACCACAATCTGTGGCAAGAGGCTTGAGGCATTGCCTGGAGCACAGCAGAAACTAGAAAAAGAATGCAACCACACCAACACAGTATCTTATCTCAACTAGTGTCAGAATATTTAGAAAAAGGCAAAAGTTGTATATTACTTTAAAGACTTACTTTGAGACTTTTGTTTGACCTGAGTGAAAGGACTGAGTATTAAAGGCTTATTCACATGGCCATGTCAATTTGCAAAGCCTGGAAGGATGGAGTTGATCCAGAGTAATAATAACCTGTTGTTGGGGAAGGTGTGTGTTGCAAGAATGTATTTGGTACAGATTTCCTATGCTGCTGTGTGTCCAATCCTTGGAGAGCTCAGTAGTCAGTTAAACAATCAATGGCCTATTCAAATATACAGATGTACACACTTAAAGGGCACGTGCAACTTCTTTCAGAGCTTAATCCAGTTTTATTCAAGGAATCCTGGAACAAAGGCAGAAAAACAGATTTTAGATAAACAATAGAAGAAGCTTCTAAAAGCTCAGAGCTATTTGGCAATGGAAGAAGATCGTTTTTGGAGAAGGCTGGAAGTAATTAAGGAGAAACTGAATAGCATATGGCATAATGAGATAGGAAATGCCTTACATAAGGGCTGAAATGTATGCAAGAACAATGGTGGGAACCAGGGACGTGCAGTCAGGGGAGGCAGGGGAGGCAGAACCTCACCACTGTCATCATGAAAAGAAAAGAAAAATGTAAAAGGAAAAAGGCTGAGCTAGTTGCTGCCAGAGTCACAGTGGATGACTCTGCTTAGTGCTTAACTGTTTAAAAAAGCCTCTAAAAAGTGCCCTCTACAGGAGGAGGCGGGAGAATGACGTGCCTCATTTAGTCTGGTGTTTTATGATCACTTGAGCAGAGTTAAGCAAGGGTTAAAAGCTGAAAAATTCCTGACGTAGATGAGGCACGTCGTTCTCCCACCTCCTCCTGTAGAGGGCACTTTTTAGAGGCTTTTTTAAACAGTTAAGCACAAAGCAGAGTCATCTGGCAGCAACTAGTTCAGCCTGACCTCAGCTCTTGCCTTTTTCCTTTTACATTTTTTTTCATGATGGCAGGCAAGAGCAGAGTTCAAATCCTCTCTGAAACAGCTGGAAAAGGTACATGTGTGGGTCGGAGGGAGGGGGAGGAATTCAAACTTCACCCTCAAGTGTAGATCCCTCCCCAAGTGTAGTTTGATTGCATGCAGAGGTACATTGCCTTTACACACACACACACACACACACACACACACACACACACACAGCTGGATAAAAGTATATAAGCCCAGCTTCACTGATTACAAGTTTGAAAAGGTAACGTGGCTCCACCTGCAATCAAGGCTCGGATAGGAAGGCAGCAGGCGAATGCGGGAGGGTATGGCAGAGGAGCTGCTTTCAAGCCATTGGAAAATATATCCAATCTAATTTCTGTGTTTGTGTTTGTTTGAGAGTGAGTGAGTGAGAGAGGGATCCAACTTCTCTGTGTGCGTGTGTCTGTTTGAGAGAGGGGTGAGGGAGGGAGAGAGGGAGGAAGGAGGGGGAGGGAGAAGAAAAAGAATGAAGGAAAACTTTTTCGCAAAGGAGAAAAACAAATGCTGTCACTTTAAATCGGATCTGAGCATGCCTGACTGTGGAATTCTGGGAGTTGAAGTCCACAAGTCTAAAAAATTTTTAAACCCCTGAGTCAGTTCCTCACCAGCCATAAACCTCACCGCACATCACTGGTGGGAACAGCCGGTTTGTGATGACCAACCTGACCCTGGGTGAACCCATTTTAAAATTACCCCCCACCCAACTATCAAAGTGGATTCTGTGTGCTGCACTGCAATGGTGAAATGGGAAACGAAGTGGCCAGCATGAGGGAAGGAGGAGGAGCAGGGAGAAGAAAGAGGGAAAGTGGCTTGCTCTTTCCCTCATACCAGCTGCTCCATTGCACATTTCTCCATTGCAAGGCAGTGCCCAGGATCCACTTTGATAGTGGGGGTGGGTGGTAATTTAACAACCAGTTCACATGAACCAGTGCAAACTGGCTAAATTACACCACTGGGCAGGAACCAGTGATTCTTGGGCCAGAGAGAATTGTTATCTAAACATCTTCCAGCTCTAGATACTTTCCCTGATTTTAAAGAGGATGATTAAATATTAACACAGAAAGTCTGGAGGGAAAAGCCTAGAATTTAAACTCTGGACCAGAGTTTATATATACACATGCCTTGATAGCAATAGCAATAGCAGTAGACTTATATACCGCTTCATAGGGCTTTCAGCCCTCTCTAAGCGGTTTACAGAGAGTCAGCATATTGCCCCCAACAATCTGGGTCCTCATTTTACCCACCTCGGAAGGATGGAAGGCTGAGTCAACCCTGAGCCGGTGAGATTTGAACCGCTGAACTGCTGATCTAGCAGTAGCCTGCAGTGCTGCATTTAACCACTGCTCCACCTTGGCTCTTCCTTGATTGCTAGTGAAATGCAGTAGTCAGATGCTTTATTTGTTTGTTTGTTTGTTTGTTTGTTTGTTAGTTAGTTAGTTAGTTA
Source organism: Thamnophis sirtalis (assembly GCF_051295495.1). Classification (NCBI taxonomy): domain Eukaryota; kingdom Metazoa; phylum Chordata; class Lepidosauria; order Squamata; family Natricidae; genus Thamnophis; species Thamnophis sirtalis. Next base: position 119,140,591 of record NW_028261382.1, read on the forward strand.
GTTAGTTAGTTAGTTAGTTAGTTAGTTAGTTAGTTAGTATGCCACCCACTACCGAGAGACTCAGGGTGGCTTACAAGTAAAAAAGGTAAGGGGAAGACATACAAAAACAAAACAACATTAAAAGGTCCACACATTCACAACTTAGGGTGGGGCTGGACAAAGTCAACAGCCCCAGGCCTGCTGGAACAGCCATGTCTTGGTTGCTTTGCAGAAGGCCAGGAGGGTAGTAAGGGTCCGGATCTCAATGGGGAGATTGTTCCATAGGGCCGGAGTAGCAACAGAGAAGGCCCTCCCCCGGGGAGTCGCCAGCTGACATTGACCGGCAGATGGAATCTGGAGGAAGCCTAGTCTGTGTGATCTTATAGGCCTTTGGGACGCCTATATATATGACTATATGACTCCTTTATATGCCACAAAACAACTTATATAGATATTTCAGGTTTATAAATCTTCTGATCTTAATAAAACAATACGAGGCTGAGTTTTCGATGGGCAAAAATCTATTGGTTTGGCTGGGATGAAGTTTGTAATACACAATGGAAAGAGGTAGACTAGATAATGTTCCTTTTCAGCACTGTGACTGGGAGAAAACATGTTGATCTTCTATTCAAAGTTGTCCTGGAAATATGTGTGCCAATTGCATCCTTGTTTTAGACCAGTGTTTCTTGACTTTAGCAAATTTAAGATTTGTGGAATTCAACTCCTAGAATTCCCCAGTCACCATGCAGTGCTGCACAAATAAATGATTATAACATAAATGCCTATTTCAGAAAAAAAAGTATAGAACAGCAAAATTAATTTTTTACCACAGCAGATAAGAATGGCTCATGTTGAATGAGACCAATCCTCTACCTATATTTTTTTCTTGCATGACTCTAGAGATATTTCTGGAATATCTCTAAGGAAAACATAAATGTTTGAGCACTTTAAACTCATTTGTACCTAAATAACTGTCTAGTTTGGTACAGCAACCAAATAGGACAGGTACAGACAACAGATAGTGAGGACTGCATAAAAAACAATTACAACCTATTCTACTCTATTCTATTCTACTCTACTCTACTCTACTCTACTCTACTCTACTCTACTCTACTCTACCCTACCCTACCCTACCCTACCCTACCCTACCCTACCCTACCCTACCCTACCCTACTCTATTCTTTTTTCTCAGGTATTATAGATATTGAATGGAACCAGCCTGCCTTCCATTGAGAATCTGTATAAAGTATGAACCAAAAAGAGGGCTTAGAAAATATCTACAGACCCCTCACATCCTGGGCATAATCTGTTTCAACTTGTCCCCTCAGGGTGCCGCTATAAGGCATTGCATGCCACAACAACCAGATATAAAAATAATTTTCCTGGTGCCATCACTCTGCTGAACACTTAATTCTCACAGCAGTGTCTCATTTCTCATATTTTCTCATTTTCTCATCTTTCCTACTATCTTCTCCAATTGGTTTCTTGTGATTTATCAGTTGTTGTTTGTAACTTATAATTAATGATCGTAACTATGATTTATGACCTATTACTTGCTGTTTCTATGTACACTCTGAGCTTATATACCAGAGACAAATTCCTAATGTGTCCATCTCCCTTGGCCAATAAAGAATTCTGTTCTGTTCTATTATTTTTTCTCAGGCATTATAGATATTGAATGGAACACTCTTCCTGAAACTGAAGACAATATTGAAAATTACAGTCTCCTACTTAGTCCAACTCTTTCTTCCCAGCCACCTAAGTCATTACTTCTCTTGACTACAAGTTCCACAATAAATCAGTGCTATATCTCTCTCACTTGACTAAATAACCATTAAGAAAAAAACATAGTGGAGATGTATCAGGATTTCATAATTTCCACATAATCCCAAATCCTTAAAAGGTCTCCAAAGAGTTCCAGGTGTTATTATTATAAACCCTAATGGGATAGAAGGGTAAATATTCAGTATAGTTAGTCCCTGACTTACAATTGGTCACTTAACAACCAGTCAAAGCTACTTTCCAGGGCTACTTACAACCTAGGTTTAAAGTGCAATGGTTAACCCCCCCCCCCCCCCATACACATACATGGTTACATGATCACATTTTGGCCACTCAGCAACTGACCCACATTATGATCATTTGCAGAATCTTGTGGCCACCTGATCACGGTTTACCATTTTTTTTTGCCATAAAATGATATTTATTTCTACTTTCCAGCAAAAAAACAGTCCCTGCGTACAACGGATGTGTTTAACAACTGCCATGTTCACCTAATGACCACGGTGATTCACTTAATGACAGTTGAAAAAAAAGGTAATCAAATCAGATGCGATTGTGGTGAACCACTTATCAACCAGCACGAGTTATGGCGATAATTCCAGGCTTAATTATGGTCATAAATTGAGGACTTTTTGAAAATGATTTGAATCATCTTATTGAGATTTAATTTTAATTAAGAGAAAATGAAATGAAACACCGATTAATGTTTGTGCTGGTCTCCCTTACTCATAAGAATGTGACTTTCCAATATTCCATTCAAAGGCTGGCATTTTCAACACTTGCAAAGCTGTGAATTTCTCAACTGTTGCAAAGCTCTGATATTGAGAAAAATGAATATCTTTCTTAATTTCTCAGATGAATTAATCCCCAACTTTAATGGAGCAGAAACATTTGTTATATATTTTTTTCAAATGTGCCTTAGAGCTTCACCACTCCAGTGAAAGCAAACCTCGAGATACAACAGTTTTTGAGTGAACGATAAGCTTCTCATAATATTGGAAGAAAGAAGATAAATATATTGACTTTTTACCCTTTTGGATCACTATTCTTGTGTCAGGGCTTGCCAATTCATTTTGAAATGTGGCATCTCAGTTGAGTTTCCTTCTAGATGTTTTAGACTTCCACAGTATTGCCTTGTGACCATAGCAGTGGTGGAATTCAATTTTTTTTTACTACCGGTTCTGTGGGCATGGCATGGCTTGGTGAGTGTGGCAGAGAAAGGATACTGTAAAATCTCCAATCATCCCATTCCAGGAGAAGGTTACTGCAAAATCCCCATTCCCTCCTGATCAGCTCGGACTCGGGAGGCAGAGAATAGATGGGGCGGGGCCAGCCAGAGGTGGTATTTAATGGTTCTCTGAGTCTGAACTGGTCAGACCCTGTTGAATACCACCTCTGGACCATAGTACTTCTTTTACTAAGAAGAATCTGTGTTAGAATTGTGTAGATAGATATCTCAATTGAAGAAACTGTCATTGTGTTCTCTGAGGTGAAAGCTAGGGATGATCTTTACAATTTTCTACCTCATAAGAAAGTTCGTACCTTGTGGTTTTGTGTGTGTGTGTGTGTGTGTGTGTGTGTGATGTTTGTTTGTTTATTCTGACTGCCCAGATCCCTAGAGACTGGGACACTATTCAAAGACTGCAGAACAAATAAATATTCTATGTTCTCGCAAAAATGTTGAGTTTTCTTTGATGCTGTCTAGCCATTCACAATTCAATGTAAGCTCATATATTTCCAAGAGCAGGAAAATAATATAGTATTTGTGGAATAATTTTCTTCATACAAATTAACAATATTTGTTAACCTAGTTTGATTTCTGTAAGAATTCCTTAGTGTGGCAGGGCCATTTTTTTTTAATGGAATCACATTTAAGAAAATTAACAGATTATGGAACATTGATAAATTAAGGATGCCAAGAAACAGATAAAGATAAACCAATTAATTATTTAAGAAAAGGAGGAGCGGGGAATGGCATTATTCTCTGAAAGGGGGAAAAATCCCAGTGTCAACCAAATGTTATTAATCTGAATTATTTGAATTTCAAAAAGAGTGAGGATTAAAAATAAATGGGTCTGAACTAACATAGTACTTTAATTTCAAATACCATGAACTTACCCTAGGGACACTGTGAGCTACCTAATGCTTTATTATACCAGTATGAAAGTAACAGAGGCTTCTGAGCTGATAATGATCATCCAATTTGATTTACATTATTTATGCTGCAAAGAGGTGTAAAGTTCACTGTTTTAGATCACACCCTCATTATCCTACAGGACTGGAAGGTGACCAAGCCAAGGGATTTCTAACTCTTTGTCATGCATTTCTGCAGCAAAATACTTAGTTAATTCAAATCCTGACATGGCTTTATTGAATAAAATGTGCAAATCTTGCTATACTACCCTACAATTCAAGCTTTCTTGTGTTTCTTTTTTTTTCTTCAATTTTTTTTAAAGTGCTAGGTGAATTTTCAAAATAAGACAAAGGTGCAAGACACAGATGTCAAGATAACAGGCTAATAAATTAGAGTTTCTTCTGCTTCTGTTAAGATATTCTGGTTTGCCAAACTCTCTTTTAATAAGAAACATTTGGTTTAAGGCCTTCCTCAGATGCCAGCTTCTTACAATTGTTTGAAGGGATGCTGTTAATCATTGCCAAATTCCAATGAAAATTTAAGAAGCCACAAGATCTTCTCAGAGCTTTAAACATCTTAAGGGACACGTGTGTGTTTGTGTGTGTGTGTGTGTGTGTGTGTGTGTGTGTGTGTGTGTGTATTTCTAGCTTGAAATCCCTGTATATGTGATCTTTTCTGAGTTCAGAGCTTTAAATATCTTAAGGGATTTTTTTTTGTGGTTCTAGCATGAATCTCTGCATACTGGGAAATATTCTGCATCCTACCATAGATATACATTTTATTGATGTCATATGCGCCCTGAGATTTTTGGAAGTTGCACAACTACCATGTTTAAATTGCTCATTCTCTGGCATATGTATATTGCAAAAGAAAGTACTAGCAGAAAACTTCTCCTTCTGGGAGGAAAAACTAGATTTTAATATGGCCACATTTCTATACATTTTCAAGAATGGCAAATAAACTCAGATGACACATTATTAAATTGAGGGGGAGGATAAGAAAGTATTAAAATGTAAGTATACAAGTTAAAAAAATGATACAAGTGGAATTAATATTAGAAATAAAATGTAAAAGAGAAAATTATTTGTATGAAAACATAAAAGTTGGGATTGCTGAAATGCCACCCCGAGAACCCATCAGAGAATGTAAATAAGCAAGGGCAACAACGGAAAGGAGGATGAGGAGGGGAAGGAAGAAAGGGTAAGGCAGAGGAAGTAAGGGAGGGGAATTAAGAGTAGTAGAGAGGGTAAGAAGGGGGAGAAGGGAGGAGGAGAGGGGAAGAAGAAAGGAGGAAGGAGAAGAGGAAGGAAGAAGGCAGAGAAGGGAGGTTGAGAAGATGGAAGGAGCAAGGTTGTTGCAAAATAAGATGGAGACACAGGGTAGCAAGAAAGTGACCCAAACTGTATGTATGTGTGTGTGTATGTGTGTATGTGTAAATATTTCTCTGGATGTGAAAAGGAAGAAACATGTTTTAAAAGACAGAATAGCTGCCTGCAGCTTCCTGCCCATCCCCCTCAGCCATTAAAGCCTGAGCTAGTCCACTTTACATAATAAAGAGTTCTCCCTTTCAGTTCCAGAGTGATGGGATTAAGGCCTGATAATATTGGCCCTTTACCTAACTCACCACATGGCATCTGAGAACTCAACCAAACCTGGATTCAAAATGCAGCCTAGAGAGTTGCCCCTGCATGTGCCCACGGGAGTCTGACAACCAATCAGAATACAAGCTCAAGATCAAAGGCCAGAGAGGGGATAAAACCAGGGACTCAGTATCTCTTCCTCCCCTTCCCTTCTCTTTTCTCCACCAACATTGAAGCATGTGATCACCTTTTCTGTTCAGGACTCAAGCCATGTGGTCCTGTCCACCAATAAATCATCTTTCCAAGCAGCCTCCATGTCTCCAGTTTCTTTTTCCCCACTTGGAGCCGAACCCGGAAGGACATTTCTTTCAACAGAGTAATGATGAATAGATAAATGTTAATAGCAATTATAAGAATGTATATTTGTGAATGAATTTGAAAGGGAAAAAAACTTTTTATAAAGAATGGCAAAAACAAACTATAGGCTCTGTACAGCCTGTTTAGCCTGGTAGCGTAAGATATGCAAGATCAACTCTTTCGACTTTACCAGAACTGGATAACTTCAAGCCTTCAAATTGTGTGCTTGGATTCCAGTTACTGTTTCAACAGCTTTGGAACTCCCTGCTGAATGTGATTATTAAAATCTTACCGTAGTTTACATAATTCAAGTAGACTATTAGCCTCTTCTTTACAAGCAGTTTTTATTTGAAAATATGAAATATTTGATTCAGTAAAGCAGCCGTATCTGCTTCCAGGATGGGGAAGCTGCAGCTGATTCCTAAAGTCAAGCTAATTCTTGCAATGGATCACTTACAGTTACAGCATTTGTTCTTTTAAATGCTCCAAAGCAATTTTCAAAATCAGATTTGAAGTACTGCACAATCCTAATAGCTTAATTACCATCTGCTTAGTCAATTAGATAAGCCTTTGATCTGAGTAAAAGGGCTTTGTTCTGTCCATTTTCTGAAATCATTTCTTGAAGTAATCCTATTCAAATGTAGGAGCTGTATCTGGCATAAGAACCTAGAGGAAGCCGATTTTTAAAATAAGATTCAGTCAGGGTTCAGATCAGATTTCGGTAATGAGAAGCATTGATCATGTTTGCTGAAGATCTGTAACAGAATTGGGATCAGAGTGTGCATCCATTCTAATGCTCCTTGATGTCTTTTTGGTGGCTTTTGACCACGGTGTTCTGTTATTCTGCATTAGAAAACACAGGCACACTTTTGGCTTTACAGATATGTTCTCCGAGATGGCGCAGTGGGTAGAGTGCAGTACTGCAGGCTACTTCAGCTGACTATTATCTGCAGTTCGGCGGTTCAAATCTCACCGGCTCAAGGTTGACCCAGCCTTCCATCCTTCCGAGGTGGGTAAAATGAATACCCAGACTGTTGGGGGCAATATGCTGACTCTGTAAACTGCTTAGAGAGGGCTGAAAGCCCTATGAAGTGGTATATAAGTCTAACTGCTATTGCTATTGCTATTTTCCTTTGTCCCCACCCCCTAAAAATAGGCTTGGAATGTTTATTTCTCCTAAAGGGAAAAAAAATAAAGCATCACAAATTATTTCTCACTTTTTACACTTCATTTGTTTTGTATATTTCCCTTCCTCTCCCATGTCCACACAAACAAATAGATACTTTTTGCTTTACAAAAATTATGTCTGGCTTTAACATGCCCAACCTCTCCAGTGCTAATGCAGACAACCTAAATGCACTCCTAAAAATAAACTCTTACATTAATTTCACAGCAATCATGAAGTCACACACCATGAGATGAAATGCTGAGCTGGGATTTGAAAAGCTTCATTCACAGTTGATGTGATATCTGTGCCCCAAGCAAAGTAACCTCTTGTTCAATGCAAGGTTCTCCCTTTTTTTCTGTGTGGACAGTGTTGACCAGTGATGAGAAGTCACACTTATGACTGTTACTTGTTGGAAACCTCAAACCTTTTTTCTTTCTTCCTTTTTGTATAGAAAAACCATTGGCTGCCCTCTAACACCATTGGATGACATTGCCAGGTCTCATTGCTTTAGCATAGAAAGAAGATACTCAGAGATGATTCATACCCTGATCAGTGTCTCTTCGCAGTTCTACCATCAGGCAGTAGACATCAAAGCATAGCCAGCTGAACAAATAGGTTTAAAAATAGTTTCTATCCTTGGGCTGTTAGACTCTTGGTTCAAAAGTTTTATTTCTTTTAAAACAAACATTTCATCATTCCTCAATCAGTAAGACATCGAAGTACAATTTGTTGTGTATCAAAATAGTTCTATTTTACCACCAAATTCTTGTCTAGCCTAATGTATACTGGGCTGTTAGACTCTTAAACACAACCACAATCACTCCACGCACATGCGGAAATGTATGGCTAGTTTTTCTTCTTCTTCCTTTTCTTTTTTCCCTAATTACTTGCATAGGTATTATTCTGTATGTTGTTTATATTTTTTGTCATGGATTGCACCAGTGACGCTAAAACCAATTTTGTTGTATACATGATGTACAATGACAATAAAGGATATAGAATAGAATAGAATAGAATTCTTTATTGGCCAAGTATGATTGGATATACAAGGAATATGTCTTTGGTGCATAAGCTGTCATTGTACATAAAGCTGTCACGTTCTGGTGTTCACGTTGCAAACAACAGAGATCCTCCATCTTCAATCTTTAGTGAGCTTGCACTTTCCCATGTAACTGGAACAGAATTTAGAGTTCTTTGAATTCATTATTCTTGCTCAACTAGTAAGTGACAGTGGTGCCCAAAAGGGTCTTTGCATAGCTTCACCTAAGGCATCAGTTCTGCTGGTTCTTGAACCATGAACTCTTGAGATTGCAGAAGGAAATCTGCAAAAAGGAGTTGCTATGCCAAGACTATGTCTATTGAGTAGTGGTCTGGGTCACCTATTCCAGAAATGCAACAGGTAGAACTAGATCAAATACTAAATTGGATTTTATTTCAATTAAAGTTAATTTTTAATGATTATATAAGCTAGAGCAATCAAATCTCTCTTCTGCCATATTAAACATTATAATATGACCAAAACTAGTAAGCTTGTCTAGCTGCTCTTACTTCAAGGGCTTCTAAAAGCTTTGAGGACCTCATATGGTCCAGGAGTTTTGGGCTACTTAACTTAGCTACAGAACATGATTTGGAAGGGAGAGTAGAAGAAAAGACCTCTCTTGCTCTGGTAAACTGCCACCTCCTCATAGATTAGAATGGAAACCAGAGTTTGAATGCTAGCCTAAGCTTGTATTACCCCCAGGATAGAAAAACTTTATAAATTTCCAGAAATTATGAGGTTAGAACCAAAGATTTAGTAAGTGGCATATATCATTCCAACAGGTTGATGCTGGACACTGAAGGTCAATGAAAGGTTAAGTAGATCAAAGTTGTGTAAGTCCAGTTTTGGGTTTCATTGATTGATTAAGTATGATAATAAGACATCTTCAGTGAGATTGCTTACTTTATTTCCATACAAAGAAGTTGAAACTATAATTATGGGTTATTTTAGTCAGATTCAATTTGGATTAAACAATTTAGGTCATATTGCTTGGATTTTGGCTAAGGACAACATCTGAGTACATGAATTGTAAATGATTTAATGCTTAATGTTATACAAGGTGACAAACCACACACAAATATAATGGATATCCAGTATAAGTAATTCTTTATATTTGAGCCATGGGATTAAGACAGAATACTATGAAATTTGGAATATATTTTATCAGTAGTTGGATTTAAGGAAGGGAAGTCAGAACGAACAAGCATAAGGATGCATAGATTGAAATAAGAGGCAATATAGGTAATACATTTTGAAACTGTAATTGTAATTGTAACAATGTAGAAGAGGTTAAGTGTGTATATATAATTAGTAAGTAGTAACAGGTAGTGAATACACAAAGATTTGTGTTATATTCTGTATGACGGACAGATCACCAAGATGATTTCATCATGTCACCATGTCCAACATTTTTTTTTCTTTTAACAATGAAAGTGTTTCAAACAACAACAAAAAGAAGCAATGTGGATGAAATGTAAATCTAAATATCCCAAAACTCCTAACCACTAAGTAAAAGCAATTTAATAATAAAAGCATTGTTCAAATACCAGTGGTTGAAAAAATGAATAAATTACAATGAAGTATTTTTATTAAAAAAAGGAGTTTCATTTTACTGAGGACTCCACTATTTAGTATATTTACTAAATTATCTCATCCTCATAAAATATTTAACTGATATCATAGTATCAAAGATCTAGAAGTTATATTTATTCCATTGAATGCATCAAACATTTTTGAAAGTCAATATGTATGATGACTGAATAAATAAAATGTACTTAACCAACCACACAGATATCTTCATTTTTAAACACTGCTCATTTATTAATCATTTAACAATTACCATTTAGAAGTGTAAGTGTGTGTGTGTGTGTGTGTGTGTGTGTGTGTGTGTGTGTGTGAGAGAGAGAGAGAGAGAGAGAGAGAGAGAGAGAGAGAGAGAGAGAGAGAGAGAGAGAGAGAGAGAGAGAGAGAGAGACTAATTTTCTCTCATTTACTGCTGTATGATATTCTCAGACAATTTCCAGAATAGGAAATAAATCCTTCAGTGAATATAATATAATATTTCAACACCATTGTTTTCTGAACTCTTAGGATGAAGCAAAGCACAACAATTACACATGACTCAGCCTCCTCTTCATCTAAAGAATCAGCCATTGAAAAGAAAAATACCAATCTGAATTAATGAGATGAGATGGATAGATAAACAATTTAATGATGATACAGTCATACATTGTTCAATCACTATAAAATGCTGCCATCTTCTGGATATTCAATCAAATCTCCAATGGAGACCTGCCCAAAAGGAAAATCAATTAGGTTTTTAATTGTTTTTTAAATCAGTAAAAAATAAACCTTAAAGAAAATTTAAAAGCAGTTTAGCAGGCTGATTTTAATTCTACCCATTTAGAGTAAATTCATATATTTTTGATTAAGCAAAATTATTAAAAATATGTTTCAGGGAGAAAAGGAAAGAATGAGCAAGATGGTAGAAATGTATGGAGAGAGAGATAAAATAATGAGGAAGCATAATGCTCCCTTTATACTTTTCATTTGAGATGGTAGGTTTAAATGAAACTGTTGATCTTTATTGAGAGACTATTTCAGGCTGGTTGAAATCTAATTTATCTGAGAACATTGCATTTTATTATAGCAGTTAAACCTGGGAACCTTTTTTATGGTATATAAGTTAAACTCTCCAAAGACAACAAACATTAAATGGCGCATTAATTTTTGTTGTTGTTGGATAGTTCAACTTAATTAAGTCTATGCAATGACTTATAATTGGGGAGCAGAAGGGAACTGATGGTTTTTTTCCAATCCAATCACATTTTCTGTCCTTCCTTCCTTCCTTCCTTCCTTCCTTCCTTCCTTCCTTCCTTCCTTCCTTCCTATAATGCTATTACACTTACTTATTCTTAAAGAAATATGAAGTCATTGTCTCAGGTGAAGTGTTGTACTCCAGCCAATTCTGTGATGAAACATGAGCTTTAATAGATGAAAAACAATTAAAATCTATTAGTTTCTCCAAATTGTATAAAAGCAGCATAAAGTTAAAGATTTCCCTATCAAATCATGTCTGACTGTACAGCATGGTGTTCATCTCTGTTTCTTGGCCAAAGGAACCAACGTTGTCCAAAAATATTTCTGTGGTCATGTGGTCAGCATAGATACTGTATATGTCAAAGGCACACAGAACATTGTTCCCACAGAAGTGGTACCTATTAGTTTACTTGCATTTGCATGCTTTCAAACTGCTAGGTGGTCAGGAGCTGGGGCAGGAACCATTCACATGGGATTTTAAATCTGGTTTATCAGTTTTTCAGCATCTTTAACTGATGAGCCTTTGATACAAGAATATAATTTGATGGTTTTGCATCCAAATTAACTCTGCTAGAGTCTACAAAAAGGTACACCTTTATTTCAGTGAATATGATTTGGGTTTGATTCTTCTTACAATAGTGACATCTATGGAAATATGTTGTGCGGGTGGGTGAGGGGAAGAGTTGTTCTGTCTCCTATAAACTCTTTATATGGCTCAATTTAGTCCTAAAGATAAATATGCTTGATGCATATACTGGAAATACAGACAGACAGACAGACAGACACACACACACACAGAGAGAGAGAGAGAGTTCTTATGTCCAAGTTGACTTAAGGATTTGAATGTGTATGTATGTTTGCCTGTGTCTCTTTCTTGAGGGTGGGAAAGAGGTAGAGGGAGGGAGGGAGAAAGGAGGGGGAGAGGAAGAAAGAGAGAGAGAATATTGGTCCAAGGCTTTAAACCTTAAGCAAGATTAGAAGTTAAAAGCTCTGATGCCTTAATCATTACATGTCTCTAGCTATCTTAGCTGATGGTAAATAATAAGGTAATAGATATGGCTAGATCTATTGCTGATATATAAATTATGGACTTTGGAGATTGTAGAACAGTTTTGAATATGCTATTTAATGCATCTACTGTAAGCTATTAGCTGTTGCATAGTGAATATGCCTGCATATGCACAAATGTATTAATATAAACACTAAAGTGTTTAATCACACAGCAAATAATTTTAACTATCAAACACAAATAATTTGATTCAGATTTTCATTAAACCTTATGCTAATAAGGAATGTTGGGATCAGTTTTTGATTTTCCTTTTTTTTTAAAAAAATAACAAATTCTGCATTCATTTGCAATATGGCTATAAAACTACAGAAAAATGGTAGTACATCTTTGTGACTATTTCTCTTAATATAATTATTTTTCATTCATTTTTCTTAGGGTGTAATATTTTTGCAATCATTTTTTCCATGACCTACAGTCGTTATTTTTTTTCTATCTATATTTCTTCTAATAAATTTACTCTATGTTCATATTTTCTTAATATAAGCCATTTTTCCACCTCCCCCAAGGCCCCCCAAAACCCTGTATTGCACAATTTCTGGTATGCAATGTATTCCAAATGTGTAGATATTTATGTTGAAGGAATCTGGATAAAATGTGCATAACAATGAGATAAATAGATTTCTGTTGTCTCTATGGCAGTAACTCTGCAAAACTAATGCACAATTAAATGTTACAATTAAATAGTAACCTTGAAGTTAAGATTCACTTTAAGTGCAATCACTTAAAAACAACTCCAAAAGAATTATCTGTTTTTTTGCAGATCCTAACTTCTTCTCTTTAGTAGGTTTCCTTTGCTTGTAACCTGAAAAACCAATAAAATGCTGTTTCTAATTCTATTCTGTGAATATAACATCTGCTGGTAATTTCCTAGTGCAGGGATGGGGAACAATGGCTCTTTTATGAATTGCAGACTTCAACTCCTGGAATTTCTGAGGCAGCTATGTTGATGTTTACAAGGCATTAAGGGGCCATTGGTCCCCACTTCTGCTTTAGTATGACATCATGGTATATTAACCAATACAACTGAAGCTAGATAGCACATGCAGAGAATACAGATGCCAGAAAAGGGAAAGTCAGCATTTAAGTAAAATTGGTTAAAATATAGTTAATATAAAATGGATGATGGGCAATAAATGTACTGGTGATTGTTGCCTATGGACTGTGGAGTTTTTCGTTTCCCATCATTAAATAATTGCCAAGTAAGTAATGAAAAGGTCAATGAGGCAAAGAATCATTATTAAGTCCTACCCAACTAAAATGAAGATTCAGGAATAAAGCAAAAAATGTATTGACTTCCTCAGCATTGAGAAGAGGCTCAAGGTTCTTCTTCAACTTTGCACTATTGGGAAATTTAAATAAGTTTGGATCAGTAATTGATGATTTCACGGATTTCATTGGTTCTTTTAATGTGAACGATGTTGGCGATTGTGCCCCAAATCAGAAGGAAGTGAATAGAAGAATTCTATTCACTGCTTTTTGGATGTCACATTCTTATTGATTTATTAAGGAGTCCTACTCCAAAATCTTTGGGTGCAAAATTAGCTACATTTTTTTAATGGAATAGTCCATTCATGAACAGTAAAGGTAAATGTGAAACAAACAAAATAGGTTTCCTTATGCTTTGAACACAACTTTAGGGAAATGTGGCCTCTAGCATGTTATCCCAAAAAACAATTGTAGTAATCAACCTGGAAAAAGTAATGCAAGTCTGATTTAAACAAGATTTACAGTTAGCAATAGCACTGACTTATATACCACTTCACAGTGCTTCATACCCCTCTCTAAGGGGTTTACAGAGTCAGCATATTATCCCCAACAATCTGTGTCCTCATTTTACCCACCTCAGAAAGATGGAGGCTAAGTCAACCTTGAGCCTGGTGACATTTCATCTGTCAAATTGTGGGCAGCTGGCAGGCAGCACAAGTAGCCTGAAGTACTGCATTGTAACCACTGTGCCACCACAGCGCTTGTAGTTACATCTGAGTCCAGAGATAGAGCAGCGCTCTGCCCAAGCCCCAACATCCTGAACATCCCTTCAGGATGTTGTTTTGAGCATCCTTAAATATAATGACTAAAATAATATAACTGGGTCAATCCCCAATGAGTTTTTTTTCTGTTCCAAGGAACAGAATATTCAAATATTTAGGATATGCTGATTCATTTATGCAAGATCACCTGTAGCAGAATCCACAAAGATCAGATACCACCAACTTCAATCTATTTTCTGACTTTTATAGTTGAATAAGCAAACCAGAAAGTGAAATGAAAAGTGGCCAGGCAACTGATATCAATAGCTACGGAGGAAGACCAGCTTCAATCACATTTTTGAGGTAGTGCTACATATCTGAACCATACTACTGTTCAAAGGTGGGTTGCCAATTTTTTTACTACCTGTTTTGGTGCGCTCCCATGCACACATGATGCTTCTGCGCATGCACAGAAGCATCCAGGTGGGTAGGCAGAGCCTCCTGCTGCCACTACTGCTGGTTCGGACAATCCAGGCTGAACTGGCAGCAACCCACCTCTGCTATTGTTATTGAACAAGTATGTCCTTCCCAAATGTGCTGTTGTAATTACAGGTAGTCTTTGATTTGCATCCACAACTGAGCCTGGAATTTTGGTCATAGGTCATTGTGGTCATTAAGTGAGACTGATATGACTGCTTAGCTCAATGAACACAAACTCAGAATTCCCTGTTGTAGTTGCTAAGCAACCATGTGGGATGTTAAGCAGCTGTGCGTGGGTACTTTACAGGGTGGGAAGGCCTCAGCCAGCTAGGACCATTAGGTTCACTTACGTTTTCACTTCCCTGCATCTGCTGACAGGTGTGCCCAACTGATGCAAAACTCAGCTAGAAAACTTGAGGAGGGTAATCTTCCACAAGGCTAGAGATGCATTTTTTCTCAAGGCTGGCCAGGAGCAGTAAGTCAGCCAGCAAAGTTCCTGTTCCCAACTAGGCTTGAGGGAGATTGCCTTTGTTAGCTTTTTAGCTGCACTTTGCATCATTTGATCAAGTAAAGGTAAAGGTAAATGGATCTGGGAAGGGAAAAGGCTCAGGTTTCCTGGGAGTGGTGGACCCACATGGTGGTGGTGGTGGAAGTTTCATTGTTCCCTCAGCTGCAACAATGGATGCTGCCAAACATCTAAATTTGATCACATGACCACAGGAGCACTACAACAATTAAAACGTTGGGTTCCAATGTGTTGAATAAGCCAGTGCTCACTTCTACCTACCCATTGTAATGTATCTTGTTTCAGGTTTGCCGTTGTAAGAGCCATCATTCAACACTGTTGTAATTTTGGATGTTCACTAAACAAAAGGTCATAAGTTGATGGTTATCTGTAGAAGTGAGAATAATTCTGCTTTAACCTAAGGAGATTCACACGAGAATGCCTTCCAATGTGTTGAATAAGCCAGTGCTCACTTCTACCTACCCATTGTAATGGATCTTGTTTCAGGTTTGCCATTACATATTTTCAATGTCTATTCTTACATGGTAGATGAAATTCATGAAGATATTGACAGAATATTTTTCAGTGCAGTGCAATGGAAAGATGGAGTGGTTGTATTTTTTTTAACAAATGATTTTTTTTCTCCTACAATTCCTGGAAGTGTTTTCATTTTAAAATATAATACTTCTA